>NC_046155.1:195246186-195468686 GCF_011064425.1 Rattus rattus | reverse complement strand
TTTCTTTAGGGTGAGAATTTTTACTCTCCCCTTTCCTGGCATTTTAAATGTCCCATACACTGGTGCTTTCCCACTGCAAAGAAGCACAGTAGAGCCTCTTGCTCGCTTCTGACTGTGTGTCTTCTCACACAGTCCGATGGCTGGCATTTCCCCTCCCCCACCTTCTACTCTGGCAGCCTCTGGTAACAACTATTTCACTCTCAGTGCCTGTAAGATCAACTTTTCTAGATTCTACCGTCACAGAGTGAGAGCCCTTGTATGTGTGTATACATGCTTGTGTGTGTATACATGCATGTGTGTGTATACATGCATGTGTGTGTATACATGCTTGTGTGTGTATATACATGCATGTGTGTGTATACATGCATGTATGTGTATACATGCTTGTGTGTGTATACATGCTTGTGTGTGTATGGGAATGCATGTATAGAGGCAGGAGGCCAACACTGGGTGTCTTCCTCAATCCCTCCCAACCTTATATTTTAAGATAAGGTTTCTTAGTGAACCCAGCACTCACCCGTTGGTCAGTGAGTCAAGAGTCTGTCTGTCTAGACCTTCCCTGAGCTGTGGCTACAGATATACTGAGCTGTCTCCCTAACCCAATATATTACCTTTAATTCTATCCAGCTGGGCAGCAATGACAGGAGTCAGTTCTCTCTTCATGGCCAGATAGTAGTCCACTGTGTACATGTACTGTACTCTTTGTCCCTTCATCATTTGGTGGCCATTTAGGTTATCTCTGTTTCTTGGCTGTTGTGAATGGTGTCTAAGTGAGTTGTGCCTTCTGGTGTTAGCTTTAACCCTTTCTATCTTCCTCTCCCCCTTTTCTATCTTCTTTCCCCCCCTTCTTCCATTGAGTGATGACTGGGTTTATCACCTTCAATTTTTTTTTGATGATTTCTTTATTCAACACGTACATGTGTGTAGTATATTACAGGAGAGGGCTGGCCATTGAAAATGTGGAAATGTATCAAAACCTTGAACCTCAGGGGTTTTACTCAACTGAGATCAGTCCATTTTACTGCAAGTGATCCATTCACAGTTCTAAGCCCACTCTCTGAAAAAGGATGAAAATACGTCTGAAAAGTTGAAGATACGTCAGAAACATCAAGTCCAGAAAGGCTAGGGTTTTTATTGCTGTTGGATTTTGTTTGTTTTTGTGTTTTGTTTTGTTTTGGAAACATCTAATCACTAAGTCTCAAACCTGAATTTCTGAAAGGCAGAAGCCCCCAAGTCACACATCCTGTGACTCATGAGTGGACCACTTTGCTGTGGACTTGAGTCTTCCCTACCTCCACAGCCAGATTTCCCAGGAGCATGCAAGACATATGGGATGACTTTGAGTCTGCGGTAACAGAATAACTGTGCTCATTTTCTAATACCTGTTATAAGCTGGGTAACAGTGTAGACTGACTGATGACATCCACGTGACCTCAAGACACCAAGTCCTCCCTGTTTCTGTAAAGACCTTTAGAGAATGGCAGACTTTGAGTAGATGTTGGGCAATGTAGTTTTGTTTAAACTTTTTTTCAAAGAAAAATTTCCTTTACTTCTATTGGAATATTTCTAATGATAAGTTTCATGAAACGGCTATTATATTTTTAAAAAATCAGGCCACCCTCCCTGGAAAAGCCAGCACCCACACTTGGGTGTGTCTTACTTACTGCAGCTTTTCTCAGAGAAGCTCACAGCTCTTTGTGTCTCTTTCTTTTTTTTTTTTTCTTCTTCTTTTTTTTTTTTGGATCTGGGGACTGGACACAGGGCCTTGCGCTTGCTAAGCAAGCGCTCTACCCCTGAGCTAAATCCCCAACTCCGGTGCTTCTCTTTCTACACCCTCAACCTTAAGCCTATATTAAAGTGCATTGACCAACCCTCAACTCTGCTTTTAAAAAAAAAATCCTCTTTGCTCAGTCAATACAACTTGAGAACTTCCCCGAAGGGACTACCTGGATTCAGGAGTTGTAGTCTATGTATGTCTGTCTTATGTTAGAGGCAATCCTCCTGCCTCACCCACTCCAATGCTAGGATTACAGGTGTGCAGCACCACACCAGGTCTGAATACAGTTTGAATTCTAGTCTGTGAGTTAAGATGCAAGTGTTGGTGTCTTTCCCAGGGAAATGCCGAGTGGTTGGCTCTTTTCCTCTCGGACACACCATGATGTGGTGTTGGGAGTATAGAACAGCTCTCAACAGCTCAGATGTGAGGTGAGCCTCCCTGTCATCTTGTGCCTTGTGCTTCAGAGATGTGCTTCATCTAGTCTCCCACATACACTTCTTCATCATGAGACCCTTCTAGGTCATAATTACTAAGTGAAAACGAATCACAGGAAGCTGTTTTTTACTCCACAGTTAGAGTAAAGTAACATCCAAAGAATCTTCAGTGAGCCTTTCTTGCCGAGCTAAACCACACAGGCCATGAGGAGGGTGGGGCAGGGTGGTGTTCACAGAGGCTCCTCCATGGGGGCGGGGTGTTCACAGAGGCTCCTGAAACATTTTTCAGAGCTCTGCAGAAATGGGAGCAATCCATTGTGTCTGTGAGGAAGGCACACCCCTGCTTGCCCAGCCTCTCTAGACATGGAAACCCAGTGCAAGCTACACCAGAGCCACTCGCAGCACACCAGGCATTTCCTGTCTGATCCCAGGCCTTCCAGAACACTCCTGAGAGGTGGGAAACCTGACTGCCTCTTCCCCATCCCACCCCACCCTCCCCACCCCTCCCTCCCCCCTCCCCCCACTCCCTGTGGTGTGTTTGTTGTCGTAAATAAATAAAAATAAAGTAAAAGTAAAATGTATAAACGAAAACCGGGGGTGGAATGTTTTCCTCAGGGTGTTTTTTCCCTGCTGGGTTCCACACTCCTTTCCCCAGATATCTTCTGGATATCTTGGCAGAAACACAACCCAGCCACACACTTTCTTATACTGAGACTCTTACACAAAAGAGCATACAACTGGTGTTTTTACCCTGCTAGGGTTCCACACCTCAGTGCCCCAGATATCTGCTGGATATCTTGGCATAAACTCAGCCCAGCCACACTTACTTAAATTGAGACTCTTTCTTAAAAAAAACACACTCATTTAGCATTAAAGCAATCCAGCGTCTAGATTTGGCAGATCCACATTACACTGTCCTAATCCCAGTTCCCAAATTACTCATTCCTGCACCTTTTATTTACCAAGTCTCCAGCTTCTTCTCCCCTGGTACCTCTAACTCCTCTCAGTTCCCCATCGTCTCTCCAACTCCCCCTCTTCCCTCCTGGCTTCCCTTCTCTAACCCTCCTCCTCAACTGTCAATCCTCACCCCCCCCCCTCCTCAGGTTCCACTCGCTCAACTGTCTCCAACTGTCAACTGTCAACCTAACCTCTGAATCTAATCCCCTCTCACTCCCAACTCCTACCTCTGCCCAAATCTCACGCCTTGCCTTTATTTAACAAATTCAGAGAAACCCCAAGGCAAACCACAACATTTCCCCTTTTGTCCAGTTAAAAAACTTTTTTCCTATACATAGGTGAACTAAGCATCATTATTACCATTCTGCAATTTATAAAACCAACAATATGCTGATCACCAGTCCACCAACTCTGTTCACCAACCATGTTATCCACACCACATCTTGGCAAGGCAAACCACAACAGTGTGTTCTTACTACATACTAAATGGCTAATTTCATGTAATTAAGGAAGTTTTTTGCAGAGAGACTAACTAGATCCAGGGGATGTGTAAAAGCAGATGTGTGTGGCGGAAACACATTAGTATTGAGGGTTCAGTTGTGTTTGACTTTAAGGAATGTTTCCAACTTGCAAAGAAAGCTTTGAAAATACCGGTGACACAATGCTGTACAATGCTATTTTTTAAGAGCCTGTGCAGGTCAGTTTATTTATATATTAAAGAGTTGCCTCTCTTAAAACTTTGAGAACTCCAGAAGGTCCACATATACGGTAAGCTACATATAAAACTTATTTATGATCTAGAGGGAACTTTGTAGTTAAACACTAGAACTGTTAATATTTTTCAAATGTATATTTTCTACAGGCTGGGGGCGGGGGGGGGGGGGATGAACAAAGGTCTCATGTGTTTGCGATGACCCTTCCTAAACATCTCATGAAATTCAGCTCGATAGCGCATGCCTGAGGTTCCAGATACCTGCGGCAGGAGGATCTCAAGTCCAAGAGCTTCCTGAGGTACAGAGTGAGTTCAGAGTTCAAACCCAGCCTGATCAACTTAGTGAGGCTCTGTCTCAGTGTAAACATACAAAAAAGGTCTGAGGATGTAGTTCAGTGATAGAATGCTTGCCCAGGGCATGAGAAGCCTTACTCTCACACACACAGTTACACACAGACACACACAGATACACACACAGTCTCACACACAGTCACACATACTGTCACACACACACAGTCACACATAGAATCACATACACTGTCTCACACACACACAGTTATGTACAGGCACACACACACCTCAAAATGAAGACACATAGTCATACACTTGCAAACTCACACACATACACACCATCACAAACACACTCCCACACACTCGCACAGAGGCACACACACACAATCACACACTTGTACACTCACACAGTCTCACACACTTACACACAGACACACCCACACAGAGGCATACACAATCACACACACTCATGCACTCATCCATAGTCACACATACACTCACACACAGGCATACAGACACACATTCACACTCACAAACACACACCCCTCATCAATGGTACTAGTTCTGCTTTGTACATGAGAAAAAACGACATCTCAGAAGGCTAATTGGCCCTAAGTCAGGCAGCTATAAGTAACGGGATGGCATTTCCATCGTCTTACCCTGGCTCCGGAGTTCATCTCAGTGAGCTTGTGCTGTATGGCCTTGCTACAAATGCTAACAACAGGTACTTTCATTATGCGTGGCCATGCAGGCAAGGGCAGCCTCCTCCTGGTAGAGTCCTATGCACTCTTTTAATCAACACTATTTAGCACCATATCCAAAGGGCTCCCGAGTTTCTTCAACCAGGACTCCCGCAAAGAGGTTGAGTGCAAACCAACAAATCGACCTATTTTCTTTCCAGAATGCTCTTCCACCCCATCATCTCTATTATCCAAGTTTTGTTTTGTTCTGTTTTTGTTTTGGTTTTGGTTTTGATTTGTTTTTGACAGAGAGCCCCTTCATGCATGTCAGACTGGCCTCAAGCCCACTGTGTAGCCGAGAATAATGACCTTCGGCTTCTGATCTTCCTGCCTCCTCCTCCCATGTGCTGAGATTGTAGGCTAGGGCCCCCATGCCTTGTTTATCCTGTAGTGGACATCTCTCCACCACCAATGGCTCAACAGACACAGATTCCCATTCATTTAATTACTACAGGGCTAGTGACATAGCTCATCCCAGTGGAGCGCTTGCTTAGCAGACCCCGGTCTTGATTGTCAGCACTGCAGAGTAATCACACAACTAATCGGAAGATAAATAAAGGCTGGGTAGTTTTGGATCAGTCAGAAACAAAGGAAGAAGACACCGCATGCAATGATGCTTTGACATGCTACAGAATCGCCCACTTTCCCTTCCCTTCCGACTCTGATGTAAAATGGCATTCTGCAAAGCATCCCTGAGACCTTTTTCACTGTGCCAAGTGCACATCTTCTGACAGAGTCACGGCGTGAGGCTGCTGAGCTGGGGCTGTGGCCATGGGAAACTGTCTGGCTGATGGAGAAGGGGCGGAGAGCTCCAGGCTGCAAGACTGGACTTGTTTGCTTTCCTTGTAGATGGTGGGATGCTAAGTATGCAGTTATTGGTCCCCTCACCTCCACTCCCAGCAGTAGTCTGGAGAAGGAGCAGGACCCCAATTATGCTACTCTGATCAGAACTTTCTCCAAGGCAGGAGCTGTGCCTTGGTGTTCCTGGGGGTCTTGCTCCGTGCCCCACTCTGACTGTATATCAAGGAGTTAATGTTCAGAAGGCAACAGAAACGTGAGCTGCTTTTGCACATGGGAGGAACAAGGGCTTCTGACTTTCTGCCTCCTACTGTCTTTGTGAAAATACTACGAGTGTTTCAGCTCCCAGGTTTGGAACCCATGGGCCAAACTTTCAATGAAAGAAGTGTACAACTGAAGAAACCCTGGGAAGGAGTTTTTGGTACAAATAAATTAAAAAGATGGTTTGAACAGTAGTTGTTTCCTGCAATGCCAAATTGTGTGTGTTTTTAAGTGGCCCAGATAGTCCTTGCCCTAAAGTCTGGAACCCTAAATAGGAGCTATGCTGGTGTGCATGCCGAGTTCCCGCAAACCGCTGCATTCAATGATGTGCTCAGGTAATGAACCCTTAAGCAATTTAAACTTGACCTGTTCTTCTATTAAAACAACTAAACCAAGTCATGCCTAGTGGCTTATATCTGCAATCCCAACATTCAGGAGGCTGAGACAGAAAGGGTGTGGCAAGCTCCAGGCCAGCCTGGGCTAGGTGATTGCTTCCAGGCCAGCCTGGGCTAGGTGGTTGCTTCCAGGCCAGCCTGGGCTAGGAACTTGCTTCCAGGCCAGCCTGGGCTAGGAACTTGTTTCAGGGCCAGCCTGGGCTATCGAGTGAGACCTATTGCAGAACAAAAACAAAAGAGCTGAGTATAGGGTCTAATCCAGCACTCAGAGTGGGAATTCAAGGTTGTCCTCAGCTACATAGAAGGTCCAAGGCCAAATGTGGTCCGTGTGAGATTCTGACTCTAAAAACAAACACACAAAAAGAATAAATAAATAAAAATAAAAGACTAAGCCATACTTCATTCCCTGCCCACTGGAGCCTCAGAAGGAAAACAGGTGTTGCTAGCCATCCGACAGAAGACGATTTCGAGCAGTTACTATTACTCAAGAGAGTAGGCCAAGGATGGAGTCGTTTAGAAGCAAAAAGTACAAAAGAAACGGAAGGCCGGGTGTGCACTGTGCCTCTCTGGAGCGACACCTCCAGGGATGGACTTGGTGCCAAAGAGCAGCTGCCAAAACCCAGAGGTTTCTAGGCCGCAGGTGAATTTGAAAACAAGAGGGATAAAGGCAGGGACAGGGGCAGATCTAGAGTGACAGCCACGAGCCTTGGGCTGGGTGAGGAGGAGGAATTTGCTGTCTTAGTGTTTTCCAGGTTGAACAAAAGAGCACCGTAAATTCTAATGTCTCTGGGCCCGGTAATGCCTTTGTTGACTGACCGCAGTAGGAGTTAGTGAAGATGTATAGATGAGCACACCAGCAGAGCCTTGAGGCTAGCGGAGAGCCCGAGGGTCATAAATCCCACATTCGAGGACCTTCTGTCTGTGGTCTCTTTTGCAAGCCTTACTGGGCGGCACCTCTCCCGCTCCTCCCAAGCGTCTTTTGTGTGCATTAGCTGTTTGGATATCTTCTTGGTTACAGTGGCTGCTCCAAGCTCCACCCCCCCCAACTGTAACAGTTTATTTTTGAATTCATTACTTCTTCACAGCCTCTGTTCCCAGACCAGACTTCTATTGGTGGACACATCATTTCCCTGACTATGCTGGAGCACTGTAGCTGTCAGACACCCCTGTGAAACAGAAGCTGCAGGCTGGGGCCCCTTCAACCTTGCCTTTGCTCATCCCAGACTCAGGTTTGCTCTTTAATAACTGCACGGCACCTGTGCGATATGTGCACTTAACATTCCATCCGTATCCCCATTCATTTCCTGTATCAGAAAGGCTGGACAAAGTAAGCTGTCCTTCTGTCTTAAGGAGTGGTTCCCCAAGAATGTCATTCCGACCATTTTCAAGGGAGAGCCACGCTGGTCTATGGGTACGCACCAAGATGACCTCATTTCAGGGCTGGAACTAAAGTGAGGAAGTTGGGTTAGGGGCAGGAAGAGATAGATGGTTGCTCCTCTGACTTGTTTCGTGATTCTCGATTGGGCCTTGTTGACAAGAACGGGGACCCAAGACCAGGGAAAACAACATTTGGGGACATCAAAACAGAATCTTCAGCATTAGTCCTGTGGGGCTATAGGCCTCTTTAGGAAGTGAATTTTTTTTTTTTTTAACAGAAAATCCTGGTTTGGGGGCAAATGCCTATAATCTCAGCGCTTGGGAGGTTGGAGGAGAATTAGAAATGCTAGTTGTGACTACTCAGTGAGTTTGAGACCTTGCCTAAAACCCAACAAACAAAACCAAAGGACCGCTTTGTCTATGCTTTCACCTCACTGCGCCTCCACATGGAGAGAAGAGAAGGTACGAGAGACTGACAGACCTCCTGAATTATCAGTAGGAGTATAGAAACAGACCAGGGCCTGGGGTGGAGCTCTGGGCTACAGAGGTCTCACGGACCACGTACAGAGAAGAGCACCTCATGACTGCAGAAAAAGAGACTGGAATGATTTATCTACCAACCAAGGAACACCAAGAGTCAGCTGAAACTTCCAGAGGCCAAAAGAAATGCACAGCTCAGGCTGCTCCATGGAGCCTCAGTCAGAGCAAAACTAGTACCCAGGCATCACGCAGCTAGGCTTGCAGAGCTGAGGGGCAGGGTGGTCCTATTGTTGGCTACAGTTTATTCTGGAAGTCCTGGCAGACAATACAGTCTACTAGCTGTGAACAGACTGGCATGCTAAGTTTGGTTATGGAAAGGGACAATTACATTTGTATGCCCACTCCCATAATTTACATTAAACTTAGGCTCTGTGCTTCAGTTTTCCTTACAGGGCTGATGCATGTCACCTTCCAGTCCCCATGAGGCCCTGCTCACAGTGTGATGACTTGTCTCTCTCCATTTGGAGATTTCCCCAAATTGACATCCACTCTGACCTCCTTTCACCTCGTGCACATGCATCTTGCAAGCGTCTGGAGCCATTTGCATATCTAGTCTGGGCTTGATTAAGCTAGCTGAAACTGGCTTGAGTCAAGATGTGTGCTAAGAAATAGATACATAAAATAATCATGTATACTTTGTGGAAGAAAAAAATTCTCAGGCCGAGGTCTCAGTGGGAAGGGAACCGCTGAAATGACCCTGTGCAGTGGCAGAGTCTTCCCATGTGAACCACCATTTTCAGGGTCTGTCTGTCTGATCTCTGGTTATGGAAATCCTTCATTGCCAAATGTTCGTAGCTTCTGAGTGGGTCTGAGATTCCCATGGTCAGCTTCCTCCTTTGGTGCTCTCAAGAAGATTGTCAGTTTTTCAATTAAAACACTAACAGTCCCCCGCCCCAGACCTAGAGGTCTCCAGCTAGAGCTAGAAGCTGTTTATTTCCTGATTTCCTGCCTGGGATCTAAAGGAAATATGGAGGATGGACCCAAGAAGGACGAAGACAGTGTGTCAGTTTGTCCTTGGGCTAGCTAGATCATCACAATTACTTTATGCAGTAGTGGGGATTGAACCCAGGACCTCATGCATGCTAGCAAGCACTCTACCAACTGAGCTACATCCTCAGTCCCATGACCTTTGTACTGATAAAACTATCCGATGGGAAAGTAAAAGTAATAGGGAACCTTTTGCAGAAGTCATAGGTGTAGGAGACACTTGGGGTCGTGGGTTAAGGTTCTGACCTTGAGCCTTCTGCTTGCTCAATTGTATGTTTACTTATTCTTACAAGCTGGTAGGCCCTCAGGCTAGCTGTGAGCCTCTATACTTGGGGATCCCCTCTGTACTTCAAGGGTCCTTTTTATATCTTCAGTTATCACCCCCCTTTTGCTGTGTGGAAGGGAAGGATCTGTCCTCCATGGCTTCCCTCACCATTGGGTGAACTTGGCCCATCCTCAGTGCCTTGATCAAGTGCAGAGGATTGGAGCACAGCCTCTGAGACCTACCGACTGCTTGTCAGGGATCATTAGGAACTGTGAGCTTGGGTGGTGTCATTTCTTAGTGAGTAGTTTTGGGTCAGTGTAGGGCTCCCTTTTGGTCAACATAGGACTTTCTGGCTGGGGATGTGGCTCAGTGGTAGAAGGCCTGCTTAGCGGCTTCATCTACAGCACCTATATAGATAAAAATAAACACGTCACCCTTTCTTGTTATGGAAAATTGTACTTGTATGGGGTGTGGCATATGTATATGGTCCCAAGCAGTTTAGGGGGCTGAGGCTGAAACACATGCAAGCAAAAAAGTTGGAAGTTAGTTTCTTTAAAAATAAGCAAACAGCAAAAACAAAGAAAGAAAAGTGTATTTCAATGAATTTTGGGCTGAGATGTAGCACACATTAGTAGAACGATCGATTAGGAGACGGGGATCTCTGGGCTCCATCCCTGGTCATACATGCCTGTCATATTAGCACATGCAAGGTAGAGGCAGGAGAATCAGGAGTTTGAAGCCATCCTTGGCTGCATAATGAGTTTGAGGCCAATCTAAGCTACATGAGACCCTGACTTGGGGAAAAGACAAAGCTAGGTGTCTAATCCTAACGCTTGGGAGTCAAATGCAGGAGGATGAGGAGTTCATGACCATCTGCATAGTAGTGACTTGGAGGCTAGCCTGGGCTACATGGCACCCTGACTCAAAGAAACCAGACCAAACAAAATGAAACCTAATAAAACAAAACTTCACACCAAGTTTTCTATAATAAGTGATGAATTGGGTCAGACTTTTCAAGGAATTCACTGTGGGATTAGCAGTTCTTTGTGGCCACTGCTAGCTGAGTATGCATTTGCGGGTACCAGATAAAGTGGTGTGGGATAAGAGAGAGAGGAGAGCAGCAGTTCCTGGTCCTGGGTATCAGCTTCATCTCTCCCAGAGCTGCTCATCTGTTTAGAGTGGGCTGTTTGTCTGTCTTTAGTAGGGGATTTCATGTGGGAAACAACACAGAAGTCTTATGAAACATTCAAGCATAGCCCAACCTCCTGAGGGAGCAGGGGTAGAGGTGGGAAGGATCATTTAAAAGATATGAAGAGTACATTTTCTGCTTTTTCTCTTTAGAACTGTCTCCTTAAGTTGCTGTTCTATGACTGTGAAGAGATACTATAACTAAGGCAACTTATAAAAGAAAGCATTTAACTGGGGGTTTGCTTACAGTTTCAGAGTGTCGATCTGTGACTATCATGGCCAGAAGTAAATAGGCCTGGTCCTGGAGTAGTAACTGAGAGATTTAAATCCTGACTCACAAAGTTGGAGGCACTGTGTGTGTGTGTGTGTGTGTGTGTGTGTGTGTGTGTGTGTGTTTGTGTGTGTGTGTGTGTGTAGCTGGAAATGGTGGCATGAGCTTTTGAAACCTCAAGGTCCAGCCCCATTGACAGCCTCCTCCAACAAGGCCACACCTCCTAATCCTTTCAAAAGAATTCCACCAACTGTGGGCTGTAGATGCTATGAAGGAAGAGCTGCAGTGGATAAGGAGCTCCCTGGAGACGGCCCACCATCTTGCTTAATGCAGTGGGTGCATTCTGGTGAGGCACAGCCCCAGAGACTTTGTCCTAGGATGGTTTCTTGATGCTGATGTGCTCTCTCAGGCTTGCCATTTCCAAACTCCTCCTTTATTTGGCTTGGTGTGAGTGGACACTGGGAGACCCTCACTGCCTATAGCCTGGTATGATTATTTCCTTAGTGATAGCCCACCGTATAGGGCAAATTTACTGCGTATCAACATGAAGGTGAACTTTCACGAATTAATGCTGTTTAGATGAATTAATGACTTTATAGGTTTCCTGATTTGATTAAAATAATTTTAGGAAGAAAATTTAAGGAGATGGTTTTAGTTGTTCTGCTAGAGAGATGTAATGGAGTTAGAATTAAGAATAGAATGTGTCCCTGCCTCACAGAATAGTCAGTAAAGGCTGCATAGTAAGGAAAACAATCTTTATTAATTGCACTAAGAAGAGAAATAGACTTGGGACAGATCTGTGATCAAGGGAAAACATTCATTCTAGGTCAGGTCTAAGGATGAAGCCACTGGTGCGCGCTATGATAAAGCAAGGCACTGTGAAACTGTGCTTTGAACTCATAATGAGCTTACTGAATGAACACTGCTTTGAACTTACTATCAACATCCTATGTAACTCCTTTTTGTGTAACATTTTATCTATGAGCCAATTTTTTCTCACATGGAGAACTTTTTGTCTAAAAAGGTATAAAAAGGCCAAGAGAAGAAAAAAAAGTGTGGCCGTTGGTGGTCTGCTCAATCCACCATATGCGTATATGTGTATATATATGCATGTCTGTGTGTATGTACAATATATCTATATGTCTGCCTGTCTATATGTCTGTGAGTACATACATATGTAGGTATATGTGTATGTATATGAATATGCATGTGCAGTTGTGAAATTGGTGAAACAGGTGGTCAGGCCCTGCCAGAGTGTGTGTGTGTGCGGACACGCGTGTGCGCACGTGTATAACCTCCTCTTTCTCACCTGCCTCTTAAGAGTTAAGAGTTCACAGCTTTTTGCTGTCCGTTCCTGCTGGCCCTTGATAATTAAGCTTTGCTCAGTCAGCAGTGCTGACCCTTCACGTCACCTGTACTGTTGAGGGGGGTGTGATTGGGGGATGGGAAGAGAAGAGAGCTGGATGGAGTGGGGAGTGGGAGGGGTGGGAATGGGGGTAGATCCTTGACTGCTAAGGCTGGAAGACTCAATTGCCAAAGTCACACTTCACTGCCTGCCTCAGTTAATCCTGTGGTGTCAAAGCTGACCTTTCACAGTGAGACAGACATTTAAATATATGAGCTTATAGGGGCCATTCTAATTCAAATGGTCACACTATTGTTTACACAGCACGATACAGTATCACCTTTCAGCCGGTTCCATAGAAAAGTATCCAGTTGCTGGGTGGTGGTGGTGCACACCTTTAACCACAGCACATGGGAGGCAGAGACCGGGGTTTCTCTGTGAGTTTGAAGCCAGCCTTGTCTACAAAGTGAGTTCCAGGACAGCCAGGGCTACACAAAAAATTCCTATTTCAAAAGTGTGTGTGGGTTAAAATTCTCCATTAGATTTTTAGTTTTTGTCACTTAAATAAAATTACAAATTACTTTGGATAAAAAGCAAATAATTACATCAAGGTTATTGTTCAAGATGTTATTGTCCAAACTTACAGCAATAAGATTTGTTAATTCAGGCAACAGTTGATTCAATATGTATTTACGGTATGTGTGAAGGCATAACACTTAAATAGAGGATGGGTGGGCCAAACGGGAGATGTAGCTTAGACTTGCCCTTTATGCATGAAGCCTTCAGCTCCATCCCCAGCAAGGTATAAGACAGGTTTGGTGCACCTTGGCAGTGCACTGTGGTCAGGCACATCTGTTATCCCAGCATTCAGAAGGTAGAGGTAGGAGGCTTAGAAATTCAAGGTCGTTCTCCACTACATAGAGAGTAGGAGTCTGTAGTGGCTATTCCTGGTTGTCAACTTGACAATATCTGGAATGAACTACAATCCAGAAACGGAGGGTGCACACCTGTGATCCAGATCTTGAAGCTGGAAGACACAAGTTTCTGACCTGGATCTTGGCATGGAGATGTTGAGGCGCAGTGGCCATGAAAAGCTTAGGCCCAGGCTAAGGTAGTACATGCCTTTAATCCCAGGAGACTGAAGCAAGGAGATCTCTGAGTTCAAGGTCAGCCTGGGACAAAGCAAGTCCCAGATCCAGGCATGGTGGTACACACCATTAATTTGGGCCAAACCTTCTGCTGGACACCTTCTTCTCACTGGAAAAAGGAAGATTCCCTCTTTTTGCTACTTACATTGACTTGCCAGCACATCTGTTGGAATCTACTTCTATAGAAGACCAGCTGAAACAACCAGCCTAGGGGACTGAACAAGATTCTTGGACTTCCCATTCACAGCTGACCATTGTTGTGCAGTTAGACTACAGACTGTAAGTCATTATAATAAATTCCCTCAATATAGAGAGATATTCCATAAGATCTGTGACTCTAGAGAACCCTGACTAATACAGAGGCCAACCTGAGCTACAAGAGAACTTGCCTCCCCAAAACATGAAACAGTACACACACCCCGAAAGGATGATAATGGTAATAGCTTTAGTATATTAAACAAGTCATGTAAGTCTGTTTGTACTGATGTGCAGATGTGTTTATTACTTGATACCATAAGGTTTTTTCTTCCTTTTAAAGTGCATTAAGAATAGACAATTACATAAAACAAAGGCAAATTTGGTTTTAGCACCTTTAATTTCTTACCCTTGAAACTCGAGCTTCCAAATTATATATCTTCACCAAACAATGAATGAACCTTTCACAGGGGTCACCTAAGACTGTCAGAAAGCACATATATTTACATTATGATTCATAATAATAGCAAACTTATAGTTATGAAGTAGCAACGAAATAATGTTGTGGTTGGGGGTCACCACAACATGAGGAACTGTATTAAAGGGTCACGGCATTAGGAAGGTGGAGAAACATTGTTTTAGACACTTTTTGGAGGACTTTCATGACAGTGCCTGTCCATCCACTTACCAACATTCCGGAACAGATTCCATAACTCTCTTAGGTAAAGGCTGCTAATCTAACATTGTTGCCAAAGTCCACTCTGTACACGGCATAGCTTTTTAAAGTTACTTCCTCTCGAAGTATCCCATTTGTACACACGATGGTCCTGTGCCAACAACACTCAACTACAACTCCACTGATCTTCGTGGGTGAGCAGAAGTCTGTTTTCCTCCCTTGCTGTGCTGCCCAAGCTCCAGAACTTTCAACAACCAAAAGAAGCAATGTTTCTGTAGTGGAAGTCTAGAAGGTCACACTGCCAGGCAGGAATGACTGATCTTAAGAGTGGGTTGGGGGGCAGAGGGATAAAAAGAGCTTGAGGCGAGTCCAACCAGAAGAAGGCTTCAATGAAGTCCAAGCGCCACGGGACCCACAAATGAGAAGGGTAGACCTCAGGGCTATAAAGGAAAAGTTGTGAAGAAAGATGTATTAGCCAGGGTTCATTAAAGGAATAGAAATGATTTTATATGTGTATATACACCCACATATATACACACACATATATATACACACATACACACAAAAATATACATACACACAGATGTATGAGATCTATTAGAATGCCTTACAGGCTGTGGTCCAGCTACTCCAACAATGACTCTCTGCCAATAGAAGGTCTAAGAATTCAGTCATGAGGCTGGATGTCTCCGCTGGTTTTTAGGGTACACTTGAATCCTGAAGAAGTAGACTCTAATGCCAGTGAAGGGGTGGAGGAACAGAGGCAAGGAAAGCTTCCTTCTTTCACTTCCTTCAGAAAGGCTGCCAGCAGAAGGTGTTGAATTAACGTTGTGAATTAAAAGTCGGCCTTCCCATTTCCAGGAATTCAATTACGGAAAATGCCCTTACAGGTGAGCCCAGCCACTTGGGTTTTACTTAATTCCAGATGTAGCTGGGTCGACACCCAAGAATAGCTGGCACAGAGGATGTGCTCACGCTGAATCGGCTCTGCGTTTCCCTGAGAGTCTGTGAGTTCAGCACATCTTGGGATGGGGCCTGAGAAATTAGCCGTTACAGCCAGGTGGGGAGCAAATGTTGATAGCAGTGTTGGCATAGGTATTTGGTGGTTTGGTTTTGAGGCATGAAGTCCTGTACCCCAGGCTGGCCCTCAATTCATTGGGGGGCTGAGGCTAACTTCAAACTTCTGATCCCTCTGCCTCCGTCTCCCAAATGCTGAGATCACAAGTATGCGTTACCACATCTTCACCATGAGGAGCTGAGAGTCAAATCCAAGGCTTCATGCATGTTAGGTACATATTACCAGCTAAGCTACATGTCGGCCCACATATTTAGACTGAGTTTTGATTAGGGAATATTAACTTTTACATTTTAAAAATGGTTTATGAGGATACTTTTATACATTATGAAAAATTGAACAAACTAAATACGAGTTTCACTCATTTAGACAATTGGTGGTGTAAGTGTTTCTAGAACTTCCATTTTGGGGGTTAAGGATTCTAGTTTAAGTCTGTGCACTGCAGGGTATCTAAGTCTGAACATCCCAGAGGCCAGGATGATGTATGGGTAATTCACACTGCTTCATTCAAAGCCTACTCATAAATAAAGTCACCGATACACCCTGTCTTAGTCAGGGTTTCTATCCCTGCACAAACATCACGACCAAGAAGCAAGTTGGGAAGGAAAGGGTTTATTCAGCTTACACTTCCATGTTGGAGTTTCATCACTAAAGGAAGTCAGGACTGGAACTCAAGCGGGTCAGGAAGCAGGAGCTGATGCAGAGGCCATGGAGGGGTGTTTCTTACTGACTTGCTTCCCCTGGCTTGCTCAACTTGCTCTCTTATAAAACCCAAGACCACCAGCCCAGGTACGGCACCACCCACAATGGGCTGGGTCCTCCCACCTTGACCACTAGTTGAGAAAATGCCTTACAGCTGGGTCTCACAGAGGCATTTCCTCAACTGAGGCTCCTTTCTCTGTGATAACCGCAGCTTGTGTCAAGTTGACACACAATACTAGTCAGTATACACCCCTACCATCCCAGTACTCTGAAGGCAGAAGGAAGAGGTTCATGAGTTCAAGTCCAGCCTGGGCTACGTATTGAGTTCCAGGTCAGCCGAGGCTACACAGTGAGGCCCTGTCACCAAAATACAAATCCAAACAACATGAAGCCCCACCCACTTACTCTTTAACAACGACGTGCATTTTCCCAGCAGCTACTAAGATCTGTTGTTTCTCCTTTGAGATGCCCGGGGGATGCTCTCCAGTCAGGGATAGGGTAGGGATGGTAGTGGTCCTGGCTAGGGAGGATTCTCTGTGGCAGTAATAAGTCTAAGCCATTAATAGCCTAATGCCTCAGACATGTTCAACTTGTAGCCTTTGAGCCACATGAATGCAGCCCAATGCAAACCATAAATGTATTTGAAACACTGTGAGTTTTTAATTTAAATTGGCTGTAGAGTTTTGGAGCATGGGGCTTGTAGATGACAGTGTCCAGGCCTCTTCCTAGGATGGTGACATTACAGGGTGCTTTTCTTGTTGTCAATGGTCCATGAAGAACGTGTAAATGAGATGCTCGTGCCTTGTCAGCTGGAAGGAGGGGAACTGCTAAATAAGTCCCAGAGAAAGAAGAGAGGACCTTTTCCGGGCGTGAATTCACAAATGCCTGGCTACACCACCCAGCTACACACCGTCTATACAGTTTGAGGGCAAGAGGAGGCAGAACAGACTTGGGGCTAAAATCAGCTACTTTGAGACTCCAACTGAACTGTCATCTTTCTTTCTTGCAGGGACTAGAGACAGAGTCAAGTGATCCACCCAAGCCCTCTGAGTAGCCAGAAGAGGCCCATTGGCATCTGGTCATTCATCATCAGAAGGGAGAGGTTGCTCTTCAGAGAGCTCCACTTCTGCAGAGTCAGCTTGATCCACGGGCAGAGCTGCCCAGCTGTGCCCAACAGATGGCTGAACTGGAGTCAGTACAGCTCTTGCCCACTTCCTACGATCCCGGGGTCCTGGAAGGGAGGCTGCGTGTTAGCCTGTGAGTGTCCTTGGCATCGAGTGATGGAAAAGCACTTTGAGAAATGATTGACAGACTTAGAGTGTATGTGTGCATGTGCGTGGAGGTCAGGGAATTTTCTGGAGTTGTTCTCTCCCTCTACCATATGAGGCTCAGGGATTGAACTCCAGTTGTCACTCTTGGCAACAATCACTTTTACCCACCGATCCATCTTGTCATCCCTGGAAAAACATATCTTAACAAATGCCGGGGATCCGGTGTCTTCTTCAATCAGGCTATCGAGTACGTTTGAGCTCCCAGGAGAAAGCAATTCAACTCAATCATTTCCTCTGGGCTTAACACTTGTGTGTGTGTGTGTGTGTGTGTGTGTGTGTGTGTGTGTGTGTGTGTATGTGTGTGTGTGTGTGCGCGCGCGTGCGTGTGCTCACTTATATGTTCTTTGTGTGTTGTCAATGTTCATGTGAGGCAGAGTGTTTACATGGCAGAAAGGTGCTGTGAGATGAAAGTGACGAAACAAAAAACCTGCTACTCGACCTTCCAAAAGGGAGCAAAGTGTTTTAAAGAAACTCTTTGGGTGGAGTTCAGGGAAGGACGGTCTGTGTGTTGATGATATCGGCTTAGTGTTCTGTGATCAGAACTTCCAACAAAATTCTGAACAGCAGTAGAAAACATCTTGTTTGATTCCACTGCCCCCTGTGTGTTGTCTCTCTTCTTTCTCCCTTCCTTTCGATAGAGTCTTGCGAATGCAGTCAAGACTGGCTTTAGACTCTCTATCCCTGATAGAGCACGTGAACCACCATGCTTGACCTTGGCTTGAACAAGTTATAGGAGCAAAATTTGTTGTGCAGATATTTCCAGGCACATTCTGTGTGTCAGGAATTGTTCTGAGTTACTGGAGATTAAGAGCGCACACTGGCTTCCTCCTTCCCTAGAATCTGTGTACGTTAAGCACCAAGGGTCTGCAAAAGATGTCAGAGTGGTAGCTTGTGGTGGCATTGGTGCAATCTCCTTTAACTTTTAGCACAGATCGACTGAGTGGCTCTAGTGCCTTGACGGCTGTGACTTGAGGAGGTGGTCAGGAGAGTGGGGCAGTCTTTTGAAACCTTCATGGTGTCCTTCCCTCTGCCGGGATGGACATGGGAAGTTAGCACCAACAGCGGATGGTCTTGGCTGTGTGATGTACGCAAGCTGATGAACCCGTGGTGAACATAGCACTACCTCAGCACCACTCCTTGCTTCTCGCTCCTCCCCAGCCCTTTCCCAGTACTCTTTGCTAACTCTCCTGAACTTTTTCTATTTCTCTTCATCCCATAGTGTCGACTTAGGGCCTAGCAGCCAGGTGAGGGCTAGGCATCGTGTCTATACATCTGTTATTTCCACGTATACCAGTCCAGCTGTGTCCTGAGCACTAGTGTGGTCTAGTTTCCCAGTAGTCTCCCAAGAAGATGCTTCCTGAACGTACCCTCCAGCTGACCACACACACACACTTATATCCTTTGGCAGGGCTGTCATCTGTTGATGGATTAATGTTGTGAGCTCGTCACACCCCTGTAGGCTCATGTGTGTCTGGCTTTTGCAAGCTTCTCTTTCTTTGTCTCCTGTCACTCTGAACTTAGTCCCTTCGTTCAAAGTGTCTTAGCTGTTCCTTGACACTGCAGAGTCCTCTATCTGGACAGACCCACTCCTCAGTCAGTTCTTCAAAACTCACCTCAGGTTTAACAGTCCCAAGAAGACCCTCTCTAGGCCTGGGGTTCTGAGGATACCCCTCATGTACTGTTTGAGTCCTGACATTTGCTAGCTCGATTTTCTACTGGGTTTTCTTCTCGTAACTAGAAGTCTCATGTGGCTAACACTACTTTGTATTGATTTAAATTTCTCTATGGCTTCTCTCTCTTACACTCTGATTTGCATAGGATTGGGCTCGAACTCTGGCTACTCAGTGTGGTAGTCAACCATCACTGTTAGAATGACTAGATTTAGAATTTTCTAGACGACTCACTTCTGGGTGTGTCTGTGAATGTGTTTTCAGAGAGGCAGAGGAGAGAAGATTCACTGACAGCGGGCCAAGACTGAACAAACTGGAAAGAGACAGCTGGAGGACGGTCGTCGTTTCTAGATCTCTGTTTTCTGGTTCACAGAGATGTGAATACACTGCTTCCCACTTGTATTGCTAAAGCCATGAACAAGTCCACCCCATGGATTTCACTTTCAAACCATCACCCCAAATAAATCCATCCTATCTTAAATTGTTTCTTGTCATGTATTGGTCACAGCAACAAGAAAACTAACATATCTACCCACCCAGAAGGTGCTTTTAGAAGCAATGAGGGAGATGCAACCATTTGGGTCATAGGTGTCATATTTGGTAGAGGTGTGGTATGGCGAGGTGGAAGGCAGTGCCTCTGTGGGCCCATGCTGAGGCATCCCTTCACCCTGAGAGACCAGGCACATAATGGAGATCGTATGGAATGGAGTTTATTTAGGACATGGGGAGTTGGGAAGGGAGTAGAGACAGAGAAAGGCAGAGAGGGAGAGAGGGAGGGGATGAGAGAGAGAGAGGAGGGAGAGGAGAGAGAGGAGAGGGAGAGGAGAGGAGGGAGAGGAGGAGAGGGAGGAGAGGAGAGAGAACAGAAGAGAGAGAAGGGAGAAGAGAGTAGAGGCAGGCCATGAAAACGTGAGGAGACGGGGAGGGGTTGGTGAGAGATGGGACAGAGAATAAGAGGTTGAGGAAGGGCAAACAGCCCCTTTTATAATGAATCAGGCATACCTGACTGTTGCCAGGTAACTGTGGGGCAGAGCCTAGAAAGAATGCTAACAACAGGTACTTTTGTAAGTTTGTACAACAAACACATTACTTTAAAAAATTGTTTACTTTATGTATATGAGTACACTGTAACTGTCTTCAGACACACAAGAAAGGATATCAGATTCCATTACAGATGGTTGTGAGCTACCATGTGGTTGCTGGGAATTGATCTCAGGACCTTTGGAAGAGCAGTCAGTGCTCTTAACCGCTGAGCCATCTCTCCGGCCTGACACATTACTTTTATAATCGAAAATATGTGTTAATATATACTCATTTATTGTATGTTACATATACATGTACATACACATGGTGAGGTCACAGAACTCATGATGGTAGATCTCAGGTTAGGAGGGCTATTTTCTTCTCTCCTTCATGTGGAGGGTCATTGGCTCTCTCCTCAGCTCCTTTCGTGTTTACATTTTTTAAAAGCTTATTTTTTACGTGTATGAGTGTTTGGTCTCTGCACACCCAGTGCTCTCTGAGGTCAGAGGAAGGAGTTCGATTCCCTGGATCTGGAGTTATAAATGGTTGTGACCTGCTATGTAGGTGCTGGAAACCTGGCTGTATACAAACATAAGCATTCTTAACCACTGAGCAATCTCTACACACACACACACACACACACACACACACACACACACACACACACACCCTGCCCACTTAATTCCATATGATGATCCTCTACAGCTAGTCTCCCATTGGTGCCTTTATCTTGGGGGACCATAGTAGCACATCGGTGTAGACAGCTATCCTCAGTCTAACAGCCTCAGAGCTGCTGTGACCCCCCCCCCCAAGTCAGGCCTGTTGACCGGGGGTGTTCCCTCACAGAAGGAGTGGGTGGAAAGGGTCTTTGGACCTTCACTTGAGATTCTAGTTACTCCCTCCTGTACCATCCAGCCAGCTGGAATTGAGAGTAGACTCGGTCTTGAGAGGTCCCAGATTCTACAGGCATGGGAGGTTAACTGAGGGGGACTCTAAATATGCAGCTATGAGTAATCCACGTTGGGGTGGGGCTGCTTTGGGGGTCACCTACACTCACTCCTGTAAGTAAGCCCAATAAACCCCTTGGTTCCCCAAGTTGGATTTTGATGGAATCCCACTTCCATTTGTCTGTGGTGCCATAAGGAATAGGTAGACTTCTCCCCAACGAACGTTTCCTACATCCACCACATCCATGGTCCCTTCTCTCTCCTCTCTGATGTGGAGCCATCAGGTCACAGGAGAGGATGGTGGTCCCAGCATGCAAACACATTCCACTCACGTGGACTCACTGGTTCCCTCAGGTTTGCCTAATAAGCCTTGCAGGACTCTGGGTGGCCCAACTCAACCTTGCCTTTCAGGAAGATGGGTGGCCTCTTCCCTGGTGGAGTCCTGTGCTTCTGAGCTGCTCTTAGTGGGACCGTAGGAAACCCTTTTGCAGCACAGGGCGAGCCAGGATCGCGCACGCTTCGCAGTTTGCGGTCTGGGCCACAGTAACTGGCTGGCTCCAAGCTGAGAGTTGTTTTGGTAACTGGGGATGTAATGTGTCCATGGAGTCAGTCCAGCAGGAGAAGGGGGTCGGGGCCGGGAGGCGTGGCGTAGTTCGGGAGGCTGGCGGCGAATCTCTGAGGGCGGGGCGTGTCAAGGGCGTGTCCGGGCGGGGCGGGGAGAGCGGCGCGTAGAAAGGTGTGGCCGCCGATCTGACTTCACTGGAGCAGTGCGGAGCTAGAGAAACCTTGACCTTCGCGGGCTCAGCGAGCGGAGAACAAAGTGACGGAGAAAACTTTCCGGAGTGTGCCCTGTGTCCCGCGGGACCTCGCTACGGGTCGCAGAGCCGGGCTCGACCGGTCCTCTGTGTTGGGACTTGGACCGAGGTAAGGGCGCCGCAGGCGGGGACGCCGGCGAGGGCGCCGCTCCGCGGCTGGGTTGTCTCGCACGGTCTCCCGGGGTCCTGCTATGGGGTGCTGCAAGCTCAGTCCCAGCCTCCACCAGTGGGCCAGGCTCATCCCTCCTCCCCGCCGGCTGCGGAGGCAATTAGGGGCGCGGCGGGGCCACTTTGCTCCGTCTGGGAGGGTGGCAGTCCTCAGCGGCTTCGCGTTCTCTCTTGTCCAGCTTGGCTCAGGGCAGAATCCCTTTCCAGAAGACTCAGAAGGGAGGTCTTGCCCTGCCCCACGCGTGGCACGAATACAATTAGGGTTCAACTGTGCCATCCAGGTTTGGAGGTGGCGGCGCAGTCCATCCCCATCAGCTCCCATCTCCCTGCGCCCAGGGGAGAAGGGCGTAGCAGGGAGAAGGTGAGCATCCTGGGCTTGGCCATCGGGATGGGGAGCGGCGAAGATCGCTCGCACTGCGACCACCCAGACCCGTGCGGCTCCCCGCCGGCTGCGGTGCCAAGTTTCTGTGAAAGCCGACAACACTGTGTCCCTGATGGATCGTATTTACCACAAACAGTTCAGGAAGAAAAGGGTCCATTCTTCAGCAGCAAAGTGTAGCGAATAGAATTGCGCGAGGAGTTTTTATCTCTGAGACCGGAAATTTAATATGGACGCGCTGCTTCCATGGCCTTCCTTACTTAAAAAAAGAAAGAAAGAAAGAAAGAAAGAAAGAAAGAAAGAAAGAAAGAAAGAAAGAAAGAAAAGAAGAAAAATAGGGTAACTTTATATTATGGATGGGAGAAGCTGCTTGATAGCGAAGATAATTCCATTCAGGGGAAGTTTTCCTGCAGTTCTCCGAAGCTGCTGGAAGAGAAGCCGCTAGGTGACATTCCCAGGTAGACTCGGTGTGCTACAAGTGAACACTCCTGGTGCGGAGCGCCAAGATTCTCGCCTCTACCTTTTAGGTACGAACCTCATTTAACACATAACACCTGACGTCTCCAATTCAAGATTGAAAAAATGTCTTTAATTTATTGAAATGACTCAAGTTTCTTTTTTTTTTTTTTTTTTTCTTTTTTTTTTTTTCAGGGGCTGGGGAATCGAACCCAGGACCTTGCGCTTCCTAGGCAAGCGCTCTACCACTGAGCCAAATCCCCAACCCCACAAGTTTCTTAAAGGTACAGATCATGCGCTGGGAGTAAGGAGAACGGCCTGCGCCTGCGTAGCCAGTAGCCAACGAGTGCACGTGTGCTTTTTCAACCACTTTCCTGTCTTTCTCTTTCCTCCCTCCTCCCTCCCTCCCCTCCCTCCCCCTTCCTCCCTCCCCTCCCTCCTTTCTTCTTTCTTTTATGCTCTAAGGTGTAGTTTTAGCTGGCATGGCTGCATACATATTTAATCCAGCAGATCTCTGAGTTCGAGGCCATCCAAGGCTACACAATGAGACCTGTTTCAAAAAACAAACAAAAAAAAAAAAAAAAAAAAAAAAAAAAAAGAACTAGGGGTGGAGTGGGGGGGGGTGGGGGGGGCAGGGCAGACCAGGTGGTACTGGAGAAACGGCCCAGTGGTTAGGAGCTCATAACTGTTTTTGCATAGAACCTGAGTGTGATTCCTACAGCCTCATGTTAGGGAGTTCACAACTGTCTGTATCTCCAGCTCCAGGTGACCCGATTCCCTTCTGACCTCTTGCTCCTCCCCACACACACACACACACACACACACACACACACACACACACACCCACACACCCATACCCTCCCACACACATACCCACACACACACACACACACACCTCACTCACCCACACCCCCCCCCCACACCCCACACACACACACACACACCACCCACACCCACACACACCAACCACCCACAACCCACACCACCACACACCACACAACACACACACACACACACACACACCACACACACCCCACACACCACAAAAACCAACACCACCAAACACAAACCCCACAACACCCCCCACCCACACACACCCACACACCCACACACCCCCACACACACACACACACACTCACACACACACACACACACACACACACACACACACACACACACACACACACACACACACACTCACACATACACACACACCCCACACACACACACACCACACACACACACTACAAAAAGATTATCATATCTTTTTTAAAAACCCAAAAAAGTCTAATATTAAGATTAATTTAAAAAAGCACATTTTCAGATCATTGACACCCTCCCCCTCAGTTGAAAGGAAAATAGAAACCTGTTGCTTTAGGGTGGCAAAGGTCTTTTTTGATGGGTAGAAAAAGAATAATGGTGAGGTATACCTGAAAAGGAGTTTGCTCTTTACAGTAGCCAAGCAGTCTCCAACAGGGCCCACTCTTCCACCTCTAACATCCCATAAAAGGTATGAGAGGGTGGGGCGTGGTAGGGCACTCCTGTAGTTCCAGTATTCAGGAAGCTGAGGCAGGAGGATGCTTTGTTGTAGGTCTGTCTGGGCTACATAGCAAAGCCAAGCCTTAACCCATGATCATGCACAACATGGTGGCACACACTAGCTCCTGGCACTTGGGTGGTGGCAGAGGTAGGTGAGTCTCTGAGTTCAAGATTAGCCAGAGCCACAGAGAGCTCATCACAACCAAAAAGAGGCAGCGACAAACCCAGTCCACAAAGCCAGGCCCCAAACCATGTCAGGTTCTTGATAATGAGGCCCCGCCAGCCTTTGCTTCCTCCTCCCCCTCCTCTCTCAGGAGTGCAGGCAGACTTGCTGCTCCAGACACGTCCCACTGCAACTTGTCATTTCCAGGCCATTATCTGGAAGGAACCAGCATTCTGCTTACACAGTTCTTACTCTCTCCTCCATCTGTTGATTACTCACACATCCATCATGTGTCAGTCAAATATCTTCGCCAGGATGGTTCCTTTTCCACGTCCCCTGGCAAGCTGACATCTTCTCGTCTAGTTGTCAGTACCTGTACTTGGCCACAGTTTAAACCCACGCATTTTGTCATGCCAACCGTGCACGGTCCCCATGTGCGTGTTTGTTCGTTGTACAAGGTAAACCTTACCCACGGGTGAGCAGAGTCTAAAATCAATTCACACTCAATTTGCCAAGCCCCAGGTTCACACTGGGAGAAGACTCCTCTTGTAATTCACTCAAAGGCACAATGTGGGTCACTGCCAGGCCCCGCCCTACTTCTATAGTCACCACAGATCACTGCAAATCAGTGTTTCTGGGCAAGTGGGAAAAGTGAGTATATATCTAATAAGCACCACAAAGAAACACTTGGGGACAGATTTTCTTTTTTTCTGTAAGGGTATAGAAATGCACTTTGTCCAGTGTTTATGTCTGGCTGTTCAAGTGATGCTCAGACATATGTCTTTGAAGACAGGGAAGGATGTGCGAGTGGATCCATAGGCAGGCTTCAACCTTGTAGCACGTGACTTCCTCAGCCAATCAGCCTTGCAGCACATGGCTGTCTCCCACCAATCAGCCGTGTATCACGTGACTGTCTTTAGCCAACCACCTTTCCAGGCACCCAAGTTTTCATGTCTGTTCATGATTTGGGGAGAAATTTGTTGCAAGACTTGGAATTTAAGGCTGGGCGACACATCACTTTTGTAAATATGGGCCAATAAATAGGATTAAAGTGTATTTTGTATGGGGCAATTTTGGAAGTCACCTCAAAGTGATGCATCACAGAAGTAAAGAGGCAGTAAGAAGAGAGTCTTGCCTGATTTATTTAGTGCCCACAGTGGGATGATTTAGCACCACGCTCTGTTCATACAGATTCAGTTTGGACGTATGGGCAGTTTGTGGTAGAATCTTACCAACACTCCAGGTTTGCAGTTAACACATCGATTTGTGGGATAATTGATAGAAGCCTTTGTTCAAGCTACAAGAGGCACAGGGATCATCTTATAAACGTATGAAACTATGCTGTGCTATGCTGTATATACGTGGTAGATGTCATTGTGGCCATCTGGCTAAATGGAATCTTGTATTTTATGGGATTCTTCACATTGAAATAATGTTAAAAATATCACACACCATTCTCTCATTTTGTGGATAAAGGAACTGAGTGCCAGGGACTTGTCCCAGTCAACAAGTTCCTAAAGGGACACAGCCCTGGTGAGCTCTCAGCTTACTGGCTTCTGGTTTGTCACTTTGTTTATCCAATCTCCTGTATGAACAGCAAGCATTCTTTACTTTCTGTTCTTGGCTTATCAGGGGCATTTTGGAAGTGTAGACTAAGTATTAAGATTTCAGGACAAGGACCATGGCCAGCACCAAATGTCCGCTGCTGCCAACTGTCTCCTGAATGGAGGGGCAGATGTGTGAGTGGGCTACAGGATCGGAAGCAAGCTACAGTTCTCTGGAATTGACAGCAGTGGGTGGAATTTGGCCTTTGTCTAGTAAAATGCACAGGATGCACACAGGTGAGATGTCTGTCTGTCTACATTGGACTATACTGGATGGATTATTTTCTAGAAAGGAGCCAGAAGTTGGGCCTACGAGGCACATGGGAGAAAGTCTGGTCCTGAGGGTCCATGTTTGACAACCTTAGTCCTTCCTTGAGTGTTCATTGATGTGTCAGTTGTGAGAAGGTTCACACAAGACCTCAAGCGTGAAAGCATTTTGCAAACATTGGGACAAGACTCAGGGAAACTGCAGCATTCTGAATAAAGAGAAACAAGGCGGTGTGGGCTGGCGGGGTGGGGGGTGAGGAGAACATAGCACACCCAGTTCTCCTTCAGCATTGAACAGGGGTTGAGTGCACTGCCACAGTGTGTTATTCAACCCTGTTAAGCTGCAAACATGAGCTGCGTAAGAGAACTTCAGGTGCTCGGTAGGGAGCACCAGTGAGCAGTGCCAGCCCAGAGACAATGGTTATGCTTGGGGAGGAGAGGGAGGTCAGATTTGCATGCTGAAAGGTCCCTTTGGAGATAATCTGCAGTGTTTTTGGAGAGGCAAGACTGCCAGTGAGGTCAGTTTCCAGTAGCATGACCCACGGAGGTCTGAGGACAGACAAGGAGGGAGAGGCCAGAACTGTTGAGGTAAAATGAACTCAGAGGGCAGGGAGGAAGACATCCTGCAGAAAAATGGTATCTGGGTTGCTCACCTCCATCAGTCACAGAAGGCAGTGACCAGTGGATGGGCACCCAGGTTCATACTGTTATGAAATTGCCTAGAATAGATGCCCGGTATAAGCAAATCAGAGAGAGATCACGGTGAAAGCTACCTACGATTTGGAAGCTGGATTTTGCATTATCACTGAACAGTGAACAGAAAGTGCCCAACCACAGTTGATGGAGGCCAGGAACAGCAGGCTCTTCCCATCTTGAGTCATGTGGGCCTGGCTCCGGCCAGCTCTCTCTGCCCTCGTCTTGCCGGGGATTGGCCTGTGTGGTTTCCCTTTATGAGGTCTGTAGCCGAGCGACGGAATCTGGCCCGCAGCATTGGTTATACTTTTCTGGTGTTGGGTACTTTAAGAGTCACTATTACTGATCATGTGGAAGGAGGTTGCTGAAGGGCCTTTTGTCAACAGTTTGTGAACAGATCCTCAAAGAGGTGTGAGTTAAGGCTTCCCTCTGGCTTTAAAACAGACAGTCGAGCTCTAGCGCATTATTTAATTTCACTTTAAAATTCAGAACTTTGCTCTGGTGCAGCATTCATTTCCTATAGCTCCGGGGCCTAGGAATGTGACTGTTGGTAGGGTGCCTGCCTAGCCTGTGCGAAGCCCTGGGTTTGACCACACAAACCAGGCGTGGTGATACACACCTGTGGTCTCAGAAGTCTGGGGGTGGAGGCAGGAGGATGAGGAGATGAAGGCCATCCTGTCTCTCCCATAAAAACAAAACAAAGCAAACGCAATCTAACCTGCAAGGAACAGGGCCGTATTCGCTGTTCTCTTCCTTCCTCTCTTCCTCTTTGCTGTCATTCCGTTTCTTCCACTGGCTTGTCTTTCGTGCCCTTTCTGGTTCTCCATAAGACCATGGAGCCCAAGGAGAGGATGCCCTATGAGCACCCTGGGTACTTTTCTCACATGGTTTGAGTCTGTTACTATCGCACCCCATGCTGTTACTCCGTGGGTAACTTCCTATCACACAGGAACTAGTTTGCTTATTTTACTGGTGCCTCCTTTCCACATAGAGCCCAGAACTTTTGAAAACGCTGGCAAAATGGTGGTGTCCGTTTATGTGGTGTTGGCTGAAGATACCTGACGAGATACCATCTCAACCAAGATCCAGAGAGCCTTTGTCAAATCCGAGCATGTATGTGTTTGCTTACATGTGTGCTAGGGTGCACAAATGTACACATGCATGTGGAGGACAGAGGTTGATGTTAGCTGTCTTCCTTACATCTCTACTTTTTAAAAATACTTTAGAAAATGGGTATTGGTGATTTGCGTGGACGTATGCCTGTGTGAGGGTGCTGGTTCCTGGAGTTACAGATGGTCGTGAGCTGCCATATGGGTGCTGGGAATTGAACTCAGGGCCTCTGGAAGAGCAACCAGTGCTCTTAACCACTGAGCCATCTCTCCAGGCCCTCGACAGTTTTCATTTGTCTTTTTTGATTCAGGGTCTCTCACTGAACCTAGAGCTTTCGAAATCAACCAGGCTGGTTGGTCAGTAACCTCCGAGGCTCCTCCCATGTCTGCCTTCACAGTCTCAGATTATGGGCTCTCCTGGGTGTGTGGCTATGCAACTCCGCCCCCCCCCTTTTCCATTCCAGGAAATTGAACTCATTTCTTCATGCTTGTGTGGCAAGCACATTATCCATTGAGTGGTTTCCTGAGGTGTGAATCCCTGACTCTTTTAATGGTCCTTATCAATAGTAAAATGTCGACGTTAAAATGAAGAGTTACCCACTTTTGAGGTGTTGAGCAGTAGCAGTGTCCTTATCGAGCATCAGTAGGTCTGGATTCTAGTCTAGAATAGAATTTTCACTCATTTGACAGATTATGTTTTTTAACATTTAAAGGCCTTTTCTTCCTGAGGGGGAGATTAACCCAGCTTTTGAGAGATTTCCAGTGTTTTCTGGGCTACACAGTGAGATTGTCTCAACAACAAAAAAAGAAAAACATCTATCATGGGTGAGAGATGTGTCTTACGGACACTCCCTGGAGAGGGAGCGGGTAGGCACAGAGCCCACATCGCCTCCCCTGTACTTTTTTTGTGATATCTGTGTGGAATGGCTTGCATAGGATTATGAAGATCCAACCACATAAATGAGTTTGCAGAGCCGAGTGGCAGAGTTTGAGGTCATTACCTTAGCTCAGCAGTAGGGCCTATAGGGAAAGATCAGCCTACAACACTAATGCTGATGGTTGATCTACGTCTAACAGAAGCTTTTGACCTTTTTTTAATGAGATATGTCTGGCCCCTAAGAAAAAGAATTATATATTAATATAACTATATGATAATATAATCTATATATTAATATCACTGTTGACAGTGAGAGATGTTTAGAAATGTCTCCCTGAGGAACATGGCACTTTGTAGTAACTGAAGCCATTTTACCTCTTCAGTGAAGACCCCTTTTGGAAAGGACACCAGGAAGAGGAGGTTTGCTTTACTTCAACTCCAGCTCCCCGTGCAATTGGAGTTTTAAAAATTACCTACCTTATAATTTGTTTAGAGAGGTTACTGTGTCTGGCTGTGTTAGTCTCGTAAGTGTATGAAGTCATTGGGCCTGGAACCAAGTCTGTTGTTGTTGGAGTCTCGATGTCATTTCATGGCAGCATTTATTTTGTTTTTAAGCTCTCAGAATTTTGATGGCCTGGTAAATCTGAGGAGTTAGAGAATTCCCTAAAACTGAGCTGACAGCTAACGCTGGGCACACTCAGAAAATCACTGAACGAGTGGGTGTTCATATATGCTACCTTCGACACCGAAGAACACCTTGTGTGATTCCCATTGTCTAAAGGAAGCCCTCTACCCATTTATACAGCACATGAACCATTTTTGAATCATTTCAAAATATAATTTATAGGCTACAGCTACCCGTGTCCAGCAGATGTTACTACAAATTTTCGTAAACTATAGATAACATTGATAGTGCGATAGAATGTGTCTCGTTCACAGGTGCCATCCTGTATAACTTTAATGAAATCTATGTACTTTGGACCAACAGATACTTTAGAAATCATCCCATTCAAACCTTTTTTTTTAAGAAGGAAAACTTGTTTCTGGTTAAATGACTCCATTTAAGGTCAGGGAGATCGTTCAATCAGTAAAGAGCTCTCTGTTCGATCAAGAGGGCCTGAGTTTGAATCCCTAGCACCTGTGTAAAAAGCTGTGCATGGGGGCCTGTGCTGCTAACCCCAGTGCTGGGGTGGGTAGAGACAGGGGATCCCTGGGGCTCACTGTCCAGCCCACATGGCCAAATCAGAGAGCTTCAGGATTGGTGCGAGGTCTCAACAACCTAGGTGAAGAATAACTTTTGACCTCTATGTGCATGTAAATACATGTGAATAGTGCACATGTACATTGTACACACACATGTACACATTCAAATACACATTTGCATGTACACACACACACCCACACACCCACACCCACACACACACACAGTCAACAGTCATGGATTCTTGACTCTCTGACCAGTTACAAGTCACTGCGGGTCCTACAAAGTCCGACCACTCTCTGCTCGTGTGAGTCTCTCACTGAACCTGGAGCTAGAGCAGTGGCCAGAAAATTCTACAGTCTCTACCCCCACAGCACTGAGGTTTATAGGCACATGGGCAGCCATGGTGTGAGTCTGGGGTGTGGACTGTGGTCCATGTGTGGCCAGGGTTCTTACCCCCTGAGCCGTATCCCCAGTCCCTTCTTTATTTTGTTATTGTGCCCTATTGCTTGAGCTCTCTCTCTCCCTCTCCTCCCCCTCCCCCTGTGTGTGCATGGGCACATGCTATCTTTTCACACATTCTCTTCTTCACTGTGACTTTGGGGACTGAATTTGTGGTGTCAGTCTTGCACCCACCCACCTTTTTGGCCCCATACTGTCACTTTAATAAGGCAATTATTATTATGTGCAGATGAGTTTTGGCTGAATGCGTGTAAGGGCACTGCGTGTGTGCTTGGCTTCTGCCAAATCCAGAAGAGAGCACCAGATCTTCTAGAACTGGAGTTACAGGTGGTCGTGAGATGCCGTGTAGGTGTTGGGAACTGAACCCAGGTCCTCTGCAAGAGCAACAAGTGTTCTTCTTTGCTGAGGCCTCTATCCTAATTTTTTCCCTTGAGATACAGTCCTACTACGTAGCCCAGGCTGGCTTCAAAACAAAACAACAACAACCGAAACAAAACAAAAAACAAAAAAACAAACAAACAAAAAAACCCCCCCAAAAACTCCCCAAAGGCCCCCCAAATCTTTTATTTCTTGCCATTGTACTTGACTCTGTCCCATGGGTACTGAGGATTGGACTCAAGTCCTCATGTTTGCACAGCAGAGCTCTGTGCCCATTGAGCCCTCCTGCCCATGTACCCTAAGTGACGACTGGGAGGCTGAGGACTGTTTGGTTTTTGGTGCTGCCCAGCAGACGTGAGGCTGAACTCTTGGAGGCAACACAGCCGCACTGACGTTTGTGTACCCCACCCCCACCCCTCTTTGTAGTGCTCCTATGCCATGAATGCAGACGCATCTATGGTAGGAATGTGTGGTTGGTAGGAATTTAAGCCACATAGAGATCTCCATGACAACCTTAACATTTTTACCATTGCATTGGGGCAGCAAATCCATGAAACTGTTGCAGCTCCCCTGTGACTCACAGGTGACAAGCTTTGTACTGGGTAACGTCCTCCCCGTCCCTTTCCCTTTTTGTCTCTGCCCCCACCTTCTTGTCCCCCATTCACTGCCTCCAGCTATGGTCACGTGGTCCAGGCTTGCCTTGAACCTCTCCATCTTTCCCAGTGCTTCTATGGCAAGCATACACTTGATGGGTTTGTTTTCTTAAACCTTGGGAAGAGCTACAAACACTGATTAAATTTAGAAACCGTCTCTGCAGGCCTTGTTAGTCATCGGTGATCCCTCTGACACATGAAATGATATCAAAGGGTTCCTGTTTTTAAGGTGAGCCTGTCATTAAGGAGCTCGTGGGAACTGTAGGATTCGCACTGGTAGGGAAACCTTGAGGACAGGGCATCGTCTGGTGCGTGAATTCGTTTTCTCCCTTAGGCCCAAACTGCAGAGCCACCATGATCCTAAAGTGTCTCAAGTTTTGTACACCCTGATTTGTCACCCTTGTGACTCTCAGCTTTGTCTCCCATTAAAGTCATTGAGTATGCGGTTGGAATTTTGAAGCAGCCTGGAGAGTTGCTTCAGCCCAGCTCTGCTCTGTGCTGAGGCCTAGTGACTAGTTCCGGGAGTTGAGTTGACCTACTTTTCCTCCTGGGAGGTGCGTCTCACAGCCGTTTGCCCTGGGCGGCGTATGTAACTCGAACATGTGCTAAGCATGATTTTAGTTCCATGGGGATAGCCCTCTGTTTTAATATCTCATCTGACCCGCACAACTCCATTTAATTGCAGCTGTTTTGATATTGGGCCAAGCCACTAAAAACTAGTGGATTCCCTGCGGGGGACAGTAAACTTTTGATGGCCATCCCAGTAAAAGTGGAATTCTTCTGCAAATAGATGCCTTTTTTTTTTTTTTCAAGAATTCTTCTTGTAAAAAAGCACAGGGAAGTTGGCAGTCTTTGGGTGCTTTCGGGAGGGGTTGTGGTGAGTGCCAAATGGCATAGCTACTGTATGCTTGGAAAATGTTTAGAGAGGCTGGGCTCCTCTGAATGTGTGTCTTGGCCTTTCGAGATAGCTGCCATGTAGGAAGAACCATCTTTTCAAACCAAATGTAGACCTTGGTCATCCTCCAAGGGGAGTGTTGTAAATATATCCAGGCTGATACTCAGGGGTTTTCTTTGTAGAAAGAAAAGAGGGGGCGTTTAAATAGAACCATGAAGTGTTTGAGCAGGGCCCACAATTTTGAAGAGGCACTCTTTTCTTCAAGACAAGATTCCTGTAAACATTGTGTTTCTGGTCCCGTTTCTCTGTACCTCCCCCATAGTGTGCAACCCTTCCCTTCAAGGCCATTTTGGGGGAGGGGTGGTGCTAGGACTAGAGACTGCTGTGTTGTACATGTTAGGCAAATAATCCTGCTGATGTCACTGTCCCCTTTACAGCCTTTCCAGAGAGGGCTCATTAGCCACCCTCTGACTCTCTCTGTCGCTCAAGCTGGCCTTGAACTTACAATCCTTTTGCCTTAGCCTGCCAAGCAACTCAAATCATAATTCTGTGCAGCTAGGCCAGGCTGGTTTTGATTATTATTAATAATTTTTTGAGATGGGTGTCATTCTTTGTGCTGCTTGGCTTTGACTTGTCCCCGTAGCCTCGGGGGTGTGATTGAACTTATGGCCTGCCTTCCTTCCTCAGCCTTCGCATTCTGGGAGAGCAGGTGTGACTACGACACCTGGCTCCGTGGCAGCATTTTTTTTTTTCATCCTGTTTTTAGTGTGAGAGTTAACTAAGCCAAAGGCTGTTCACAGAGCAGGAAGGGAAGACAAATCTTATCATATTTTGATTTTCCCCCTCCTTCTATTGAGCTTCTGGTTGAAAGCAGTCTTAGGAAAAACATTCTACTTTTGGGCTGGATGGGCTGAGATTAAAAACAGCCATAAACCACTGACCAGACCCAGTTAATTCATGACTCTGTGATATGTATAAAGTTAGCTAGCACAGTTTCTCTAGTGCTATTATAAATTCTTCTCACACGCACTACCTTCCCACCCATCTTTAAAGTTCTTCCGTTGTAACATTCAGATGCCCCAAGGCATCAGAATCATGAAGTACAGGAAGGGACAGTGTGAATTTGGATTCATTTTGGGGGATGGTGGGGAGAGGATCAGGTTTCTCACCCAGCAAAATTTGGTCTTCTGTGGGTTTTCTTCCTGCTTCCCACACATCTCCCTGGAGTGGATGACAGAACTTATCTGAGTCTGATATATTTGCTAGTGGTCATTGCTTCTGCGGGATGGCTGCATTTGGGAATCCACAGTTGTCTGAGGTCATCTGTGCTCTTGGACATGCCGTAGGTAATCCTGAAACCTTTTGTGAGCTTTGTCGGTGCTTAGGAAGTTTTACATTTCAGAGCTGGGGTTTGAGGGTCCGTGACGCTTCCCTATGTGTGTCAGCTGTACCACGAGGCGTGTTCACGTGCCTTTTCAGACGATGCTCTCCTATGCCATGGAGTGTGGATGTTGTATATGAACATATTGCAGCACAGATCTGGGACGGAGTCCCAGTGTGTCTGCCTCATTCCTCCCAGCTTGTACTCTGGAGGGGGAAGGGCTTAGAGCACATGTGTGTCTTCCACAGGCCATATGGAATCCTCAGCACTGTGCAACTCTGACAGCTGCTTAAATTATCTGTGACACCGCATCCCACCATCAGCCAGGGAGATGGATGGTTGACAGTTTCCCTCAGAAGAGGTGGGGCTCGGAGTGCTGCTGGAGGAGTCCTCACAGCTTTTCACCGTGCTCACTAAAGGCACTTGGAAGCAGGAGCACTGGGCTAGAGAGCATGTAGGTATGGCCACAGAGTCACACACCCTTCGTATTCATCCCCAGCCCATCCTAAAATGTGACATGTCAGTGTATTGAAGTTCCCAGCAAGAACACTAGCCTAAGAAGAAATGCATGTTTCCACCATGAACTAATGTCCACAAAGTCTGTTTGTACACCATTCTTACTAGTCATACCCATGCCCCATTTTTATTAAATATTTGCCTTTCAAAAATATTTTTCGTCCCTTCTTTTCTATACATTGATTGCTAAGCCAGAGTTTGTTCTCTCAGGTGTACTGACCTGGCCTTTTGCTTAATGTCCTCCCTCAGTTAAGCAGGCTCGAGTTTCTCTCAGAGCCACACCATATGCAGACTAAGTAGTTCTCTTCATTGTTCCTTCTGTAAGATTACTAGAGAGGAACTCTACTTTCTGTGTCGTCTTGCCTGCTCCTCTTGAGGATGGAACCCAGGGTTGGTCGTACACATGCTCGGCGAATGCTCGGTCATGGAGCCCAGCCCTGCAAGTTTTATTTAGTTTGCACTGTGACTTATTTTTCATTATCATGTGTATTATAAGGCAAGGAGAAAATGCTCTATATTGCTTTGCTGGGTTTTAATGCCAACTGTTTATATGCGATCACAAAGTTCGTCATGAGATGGATAATGAACGAGACATGATTCTGTATGGATGGTGTGAGTGTAGGGTGCTCTTGTTCATGGTGGGAGAGACTGCTGTTCTTTTGTCTCTGGTGTTTGGTCGTTTGATGTGTACTGGAATATGCTATTGTAGGTTCTTGGTATTCTATATTATGGGATATCTTCTGTAAATCTGTTTTTTTGTAACTGAAAGAAAGGCATTTCCTTGACTGAGCAGGTCCAGAGTGACAGAGATGATTCCAGTTAAGCATATGCTTGTTTTGTCTGCTCCTTCTCTATGACTCCTTCTCCCGTGAGCAAACCATCTGCCCAGCTCAGACCAAACAGGGTGCTCTGCTGCCTTTCAAGAACAAGAGAGTTCTGAGTCAAGAAGTCAGAGGGTAGACCAGAACGGAGCTTAGAAGTGTGGTTTAGGGCACTTGGGGAAAATGGCTACCACACAAACATGAGGACCTGGGATTGGATCCTCAGAGTCCAAATAAAAAGTCAGACTTGTGCTTCTGTAACCTGGCTCTGTGGGGACAGAGACAGAGGATCCTGGTCTTCACTGACCAGCCGGCCTAGATGAATTGATGAGCTGCAGTTCAATGAGAGACCCTGTCTCGAAATAGCGATTAGAGGGGAGAGCTGACCGGATGGCTGACAAAGTCAACGCCCCTCCATCAAATTTGATGACCCGCTTGATCCCTGGAACCCACATGGTGGAGGGTGTTGTCTGTAGTTTTAAAATTGCTACCACCTTGGCCCGGGATCGGGTGGCACCCTGGCCCCTTCTGGCTTCCCTTTTGTACCGGCCTTTAGCTCTGGGAGGTGACCGCTCCACCAGCCCACTCCTGAGACTTTTGAACATGGGGATAAAAGACACACACTGGGTTCATTACTTTTAATTTGCCTTCTTGGCACAATTGCTGGGCGCTACTATCTCCTGCCTGGATGGCACACCCTTACCAACTTACTCTCTCTCCACCTAGCCCTGCCTAACATCCTCGGCCACCAGCCTGTAGCAAGGCCACAGGTCCTAGCTGCCCCAGAGATCTTACACGATTGCTGTGTTCTTCTTCCTCCAAAGCATGGCAGAAAAGCCCCTCTTCCCTTCCCTGCTGCTCTTTCTCCACCTGGGACCCGGAAGTCCTGCTGTACCTTCCTGCCAGCAATTGGCTCCTGGCCTTCTTTATTGGCAAATCAAGAGCCAATTAGGGAACAGGATTTTAACAATAAAACCTCCCTTACAGAGGGGAAGGACCAACTCCTATAACTTGTCTTATAACCTCCACATGCGCGTTGAGACACATACATGACCCCCTGCCCCCAATGCATAAATGGAAACAAAAGAGTAAGATGGGGAAGAAAGAGGTGGACAACACTAGACAAATGCTTGACATTGAACTCTGACCTCCAAGTGAACATGCACCCACTGTGCATGCAGTGGCATGCACACATGTACACGCATATGAACACGGAAGTGTGATTCTGATGTCTGGGTATAGTTTTCCTTGGGAGAGCTAGGCACTGGGGTCCCACTGCAGAGGTAAGTGTATATGGGAGCTTGAGGGACACACTGGGCTTTTACCCAGGGCCCAGTCATCTGTGCTAGGACTCTGTGCCATGTGGGTGAGAGCCGAGTATGGCATGGCTGGTTTGGGATTAGGAGCAGTAAATGCTGGCACAGGGGTGGTCACTTGGGTGTCCTTGGTAATGTTGTGGCTTCTGTGCTTGAAGAATTGGAGGTGGAACCTGGAGAGATGGTTCTGTGTTTATGAGCTGTTCTTGCTGAGGACCAGAACTCAGTCCCTAGTACCTATGTTAGGTGGCTCACAACCACCTAAGCGCCAGCTCCATGGGATACAGTGCCCCCTTCTGGACTCCACAGATACCTGCTCTTACATGTGCACATACCTACTTACCCATACACACACACACACACACACACACACACACACACACACACACACACACACACACACACACACACAGACTTTAGGTTTGGTCTGCATAATTCTGAGGCATGGCTACAATCAAAACTGACCACGAGCAGTTAGGAATATGGCCCTCGGGAGAAGTCTTGAGGTGTAAAACCTTGGGAAGTCTGCATGGGAGTGGGGTATCCAAATAACATGAAGGGCGTGACGTGTACCAAGTCATGTGCAGGTGCCCCGGGCTGCAGAGATAAGGATGGTTTTCCTCTTTCCTTTTTTCTATCTTCTGTCTGTCTTTCGCCTGTCTGCCTGTCTGTCTGTCTATCTATCTATCTATCTATCTATCTATCTATCTTTCTTTGGGTTTTTTTGAGACAAGTTTTTTCTCTGTAGCCCTGGCTATCCTGGAACTCACTCTGAAGACCAGGCTGGCTTTGAACTCACAGAGACCTGCCTGCTTCTACTCCCAAGTGCCGGGATTCAAGGTGTGCATTCCTGGCAAGGAGCTGGTTGCAAACATCTGAAGCCAAGCTGTTCGTTTTAGGGTTGAGGCACCATTGAGAGGCTTTTAGGGGGCAGTTGAGGATGGGAGCCCTGTTTCTCAGGTATAAACAGTGAAGAAGTAGACATGGTAAGGTTGCTTGCTGTTGTGACAGGGGAGTGATGGCCGGGAACGTGCAAACATCTGGACTCCACTTTTAATTCTTTTAGTATTCACCAGGAAGTGCAACTGTTGGATCACATGGCAATTTCATTTTGGATTCTTTTGGGGAACTGTCATTTTTTTCCCTTACCATATATTATTTACTTTCTCATCAAGAGTACATAAGGGCCCTAATTTTTCTTGTGTTTTATAGCTCTGTCTTTCTCCCCCCAAATTTATTTTAGGGTAGAATTTTTATAACTGCCCGTGTGTTGGTGTAGTATCGATACACGTCTGTTTACTGCTAGATCCAGTATGCTTCACTTATGTGTGACCCAGCGTGGACAATATTCCAACACAAGTAGAGCCCTTGTACAGCCCCTCATAAAAATTCTTGTAATGCCTCCACTAAACTGATTTTACAACCCACTAAATGGCTATAGATGGCCATGTAATATGTTGTTCAAGAATAATCTCCAAGACACCAGGTCAAAGTTCAACCAGTGCTAGTTGACTGACTCATCCTTCTTCCACTTACTGGAGTGAGTGATGGTGGAGGTGCCCCTTCCGAGGACTGTTATTGGTCATTCACATGATGTGCCCCACCCACCCCAGCCCCATTTTAAATCTGAACACTCATCCTACCTTCTAGTCATTGGCCATCCCTTCCTAATCACAGTGAACTTCACAAACTAAGGTCTTCCCAGAGTAACAAGATTTACTCAATCTCAGGGAAAAGCTACAGTTGAGTTTAGAACTTACCAAGTTCTAACCCGGCTTCCCTTATCTTTTCCATGTTTGGCTTTCTAATTTCTTTTCAACCAAACCCTGCAAGAGCTTGGCAGTCATCCGCTCAATGGCCTCATCTAAGCAGATAAGCACACATGGTTTGTGTGCACTAATTGACCCGGCCTCATGCCTTGTCACATAGCTTGTGATGTCAAGGACTGGACTCGAATTCAGGTTGCCCTGCTTTCACTGTGCATAGTGGGTGCTGCTCTTGTCTCTGCTCTGAGTTGATGTGCCCCAGCCTCTCCCTCCATTTCTATGTAGCCTGAAGGAGCTGATAGGATGGCTGGGCTCACAGAGACTCATAGCCAACCTGACTGTTGCTGCGGCCTCCTTGAATCACCCCACCGGAGAATGGGAGCATCGCACCTGGTGACCCCCATTTCCCCATCCCCCCCATTGTATTACCAGTCCAAAGGAGCTTGCAAAAATGTAATCACCTGTCATCACATAGCTTTTAACATTTGGTAATTTTCCAAAAAATGATTTGATGAGAAAATAGAGATTTGAGAGAAACTCAAAAGGCACTACTATGTCGAATGCTCCCCCACCCCCGTTGCCATGAAAGGCTGCCCTATTTCGAGGTGGTTACCCAGTGTCAGGCATGCTGTATGTCCAGGCAACTGCTCAATTGTATGTGTATTAGATGCAGGGTCTTGCTATATAGTCCTGGCTGACCTTGAACTGTCAACCTGACCTCCAGCCTCAGCCTCCCCAGTGCTGCAATTACAGTCATGCATGCCCAAGCCGGACTTACTGACTTAGTGTACATTTCTGGGAGGGCTCATTTGCATTTCTAACATATTTTAGTGCCAAGGTGAGAACAGGATGTGTGTGTGATAGATAGATTGATAGAGACAGAGTGTGTGTGTGTGTGTGTGTGTGTGTGTGTGTGTGTGCACTTACGTGTGTGTGAGAGAGGCAGAGATATACAGAGAGGGGAGGGGCCAGGGAGGGGGAGGGGGAGAGCGAGAGCACACATGCACATTGTGAAGCTTTGGTTGTTGGGGCATCTGCCCATGGCTGCTTACAGACACACACAGTTACTGAGAAGTTAGGGGTTTCTGAAAGCAGCAGCTGATTGTTGCTTCGGCAGGGGATTTGGTTAACAAGTATGAGACCTAGGGATGTTTCCTCGTGAAGCATTCCAATGCTATCCATGAGTCCTGCTGCAGGGCTTGTCATTGTGGATTTCTTTTCGTAATATCAATCTTGGATAGTTTTTAGATTTTGTCCTGAAGAAGTGTTTTATTGTTTTATTGTTGGTGCTGCTGTTAATTATTGGCCAATTCTGAAATCTGTCACTTTTGTTCTTTGTTTAAGGAGTCTGACTGTGACTGGATTTACTTATGGCCACTTAGAGGCAAGCACCTTTGGAGGAGAAGATGAGTCCGGTCCTGGTGGGCAGGCTGCTCTGGGAAGCCAAGAAGCACTCTGTTCCCTTTAAGCTGGGCTGTTGCTTGAAGTTAAATCAGAGGGGCATAGCCCTGATATTCATGGATGGGAGGGTTTTTGTGGTCTGGACAGAAGGATTCCTTAGTTCGACAGTTTATTGACAGTGTTGGTCTCTCCACATTCAGCCCTGCCCTTATGTTCCAGCTTGCATACTCCCTGAGCTGGATCTAGTGTTGGTGTGGATGGTCTGGGGCCGGTGAGCATCTCTGTTGTTTTTGCAGCCCTGAGCTGTTAACCAGTGGTGCCTTGGCCTGGAACCAGCTGGAAGTGAGCAGTTTTAAGTGGCTAAGCAAAGACAGACTTATTTAAAGTGGAATAAAAGACAGATCTCATCCGTCATCCTTTGCGGGCCTTCCGCAGCAAGTCTTACTTCTGTATTCACTTAGCAGTGGTGACTATAGCCAGCCTTCTTTGTCCAAGGCCCTTGGCAGACTGAACATCACTCTGTTTTGTTCTGCACGCCTGGAAGTCTTCCTGCTACCTTCAGTCGCCCCTCTCTGTGATCCATCCGCTGAGCTGCTGCGATCCGTTCGCTGAGCTGCAGATTGCCGCTTTATACATTGCTGGCCTGTGTAATGAAGGCATTGGAGATGACAGTTCCCAAACCCTATTGCATCTTTTAGGCTTTGTTTAAAGCCTGAGGGTGGCAGGGGCTACAACCAGGTGCACCATCAGCATCACACTCACCACTCCACATCACTCACACACACACACACACACACACACACACACACACACACACACACACATCTCCAAAGCAAACAACCAAAGTATATACACTGTACACACAGTTTCCTCCCAGGCTGCAGAGCAGGGTGTAGGCTCCAGGGTGAAGACTCCCACAGTGCATCTGGGTTCTCATCTAGTCTGCACCCAGAGCTTGGTTCTCTGCATCTTGCTGCTCTCTGCAGATTTATGATCCCAGAAAAAGGTGTCTCTGATTAGAAGTGGCAAATTGAGTTCTATATCCATTTGCCTTATGAGATTAGACTGAGAAAAGATTAGCTTCTATTCCCAACCCCCAACCCCTGTGGGAGGGGTTGTTTAATAACTGGCACCTGAATCAGAGTGTAAGGGCAAACTAAGATGACACTTCCCATACTTTAAAATCCTCCTACAGTACTTGCTGGGAATGGTGGTGTGCACCTTAATCCTAGTACTTAGGAAACAGAGGCAGATGGATATCTGTGAGTTGAAGTCCAACCTTGTCTACATAGTTCTAAGACAAGCCTAGGTTAAGTAGAGAAAACCAGTCTTCAACACCACCACCACCACCACCACCACCAACAACAACAACAACAAGAAAAAAGAAAAGAAAAGAAGAAAAAAAGAAAAAGAAAAAATTCTAAAATTCTTGGACCACAGATTTTGTGGGAGAAATAGTATATTTTCTTTGTCTCTAGAGGATCAGAGCTGTGTTAAAGGACTATATTTTTGTCGGAGATTGCTAAACTATCTCTGCTTACACTAATATTTTTACTACATAAGAAAATAAAAATCGTATTCCTCAATTGCAGTTATATTTAGTTTTTGAGGAGTAGGCACTGGTGAACTGGATATTATTATAGACTGAAATCTATATATAGGGACATTCAAATTAAATGTGGTATGAATCCATGTCTTTAAAAAAAGAAAGCAATTACTATGTTGGAAAGCCAAGCTATAAAAAGCAAATGAAATCATAGGAGAGAAAAGTCAGGATTTTCTTTTGCTGGGCAAATGTGCCCAAGCCTTGTTTCCCCTCTGTGACCTACAGTGGCAGAGTGGGGATGCATTAGTCTCAAGGTTGGATTATATAGATATTTAAAGATGACAGAATGTTGCAGATTGTCCCCTTAGCTGTGGCTGTGCATGCTATACATTAAACCTGGGAAAGAGACCCACTCAGTCAGTTGGCTTGCATTTTGTTATATGCCATTTTGATGTTGGAGTATTCAGTAGAAACTAGCTTAATTTTAGGAGGAGGTGGGTGATTTTTTTTTTTTTTGAGAGAGTACTGCTAAGTCCTTCAAGATGGCCTCAAACTGGCCCCTAGCCTCCTGAATACTAGGATTATAGGTGTAAGCCATCATGCCAAGTGAAAATTTTCATGTAAGGTGTGCTTATGAATGTTGTGATATTTTCCTTTTTATCTTTGTCTGTGCACACACACTCACACGTGAGCATCTCTTATTCCTCTAACACCGTACCCTTAACACCCTCAAAGACCAAAGAGAAGAAAACCTTTGGAAAGTGCTAGGCCTTTATGCCATTGAGTGGTGAATGCTAGCCTCCCTGACAGTTCTGTGATTTGGAATGGGACCAGCCTTGGCAGAACAGCCCTGTTCTGTTCTTTGGCATCCAGCTCAAAGATGCAATCCGCTGTGTAAGAGGCTAGTTTTCACTTGGGAGTACCTTGCAGCTACCTTTCCAGAGTTGCAGCCAACTTTGTAAGTAGCTAGTTCTCTCTTGGGGAGTACTTTGCAGCTATCTTTCCAGAGACACAGTCAACTTTGTGAGTAGCTAGTTCTCACTAGGGAGTACCTTGCAGCTCTCCAGAGCTCTGAGAATGACAGACAGGCTGAGCTTCCACACTGAAAACCTAGAGCAGCCTCATATTTCCTTTGCTTAAATGAACCCCAGCCTTGGCTAGATCCTGGATAAGGGAACCTTAAAAAGTTGTTTTATTTATCAATGTATATGTTTAGCAGAATGTGATGGGCGTGCACATGCAATGATGTACCTGTGGAGGTTAGAGCACAACTCTTGGGAGTTGATTCTCTTCTCTTCCCTTCTTGAGGCAGAGTCTTGTTTCGGTTACATTGAGTATCATAGGCAAGCTGGCCTTCAGGCTTCCAGAAGACAATCTTGTCTTATTTTTCCATCTCCCCGGTCATGCTGGGTTTACTGATGTGTATAGTGCATCTGGCTTTTTGATTTTTACATAGTCCTGGGATTTAACTCAGATTGCCATGCAAATCCTTTCCTTGCTGAGCCATCTGGTGGCCCTTGCTCTTTTGAGACAGGATCTCAGGCCTGGAACCACTGTGTTCTCTACATCCCAGGCTGGTCTGACCTCAAGACAATCAGTCCAACTTCCCAAGTACTAGGATAATAGTCCTAAGCCCCACACTTGGCTTTCACAACTTCTGCTAAGATGGGCTATTTAAGACTTGGGTAGTCTGTCTCTCCATAATCCCCCTTAGGGACACAGAGAATTTCAACTTGGAAAAATTGTTGGTGATTGCCCATTAAGAAAATGCTACTGGTACCATTTCTCCTAGTTCTCCCCACTAGGAGTCTCCCTGGGTGTGTCTTTCCTCTGGCATCTTTTTCCCTTTTATTATTCAGGGTCTTAAGGTTATCATTGTTTATTGTTTCACTTCTTTGGTTAGATTTATTCCAAGATAGATAAATGTATGTATGTATGTATGTGTATGTGCCATTAGGAATGGTATCGTTTCCTTCTCAATGTGTTTGTGCTTGTATATATGAAGCTAATTTTTCATCCTTGAGGGAATAAGAGACCACAGAATGCTCAGCCCTAAAAGGGACATGTACAGCGCACCCCAACCCACTGCACTGCCCCAGCTCAGGGATTGCCCCAGAAGAAGGTGAGGAAAGAGTATACAGGTTGTAGATAACTACAAGCCAACTTCCTCTGATCACACAGGGCAGTTACACATATGAACTCGCTGCTATTGTGACAGAATGGATAACCTGTGCACACCTGAGCCAGGCAAAAATTCCAGCATGGAGAGGGGAGCTGGCACCCAATTCTACCTGTAACAGCGGACCCATGAGCTGCTGGGAAATGAAGGGTCAGTTTTGTCTCATAAGGTAGCTCCCCGCTAAGTCAACTGTGCTTCAGTAGAAGAAAAATTAAAGCAGCACAAGTTGGTTTCTAAGGATGTAAAGAAACAAAAAAGAAGGGAGTGTGTGGATCTGTGAAAATTTTGGTGTGTGTGTGTGTGTGTGTGTGTGTGTGTGTGTGTGTGTGTGTGTGTGGAGTAAATATGAACAAAACACATTGTATGGAATTCCCAAAGAACTAATAAAAAATAGAAGTTAAAGTCAGAATCCTAGAGACTAGGGGTGCTGCTCAGTAGTAGAGCCCTTGGCTAGCATCTTAGGTCTGTACTCAGTATTCACCACTGGGAGCAAAATTCAACCTTTGCAGTATAAATCAAGTTTCTCCATTTTTTTCTTCCCTTACTGTGAGACATTGACTGTCTCAATGCTACACAATTATTCTCTGCAGAATTCTCTGTGGTTGATCATCATAGTTTGAAGGGAGCCGACAACTACCCAACACAGGGCTGGAAGTACTTTGGTAACGAAGGGGCTGCATGCTAGTGATAGATGCTTTCGAGCAGAGGTTGGCAGGCATGGGAAGGAGTGACTCACTGTGAGTCACTCCAGCAATCTGTGTGGCCCATGTCGGGCTAGCAGCCGCTGAGAGAGTAGAGGCAGCGGATCTTTGGCTGTCCCATGAGAACAGGTGAAGAACTGGGAGATGAGGAGATGAGGGTCTGTCTGGCCTGTATGAGTGTGGACTCAGCCTTGCTCAGGGGTTTGCAGGAAGCTGTCACAACTGGTTTGTCTTTAGCCTTGTGTGGGACTGCTGCAGTTCCTACCCCTTGGTGAGATACACAATCATTTTCATTTGTTTGGTACTCATTCTTGCCAGCTTGAAATGTCCTCTGTATCTTGGTCTTAGTCTCCTTGTAAGTCATACCTGCTATACCTTTGTCCTTCTTTCCCCCTCAAAATATCCTTTCTTGATGATTCCCCTGCAGTCCCATAAGATAGGGTCTCACTGTGTAGCTCTTGCTGCTCCAGTGCTCACTATGTAGACCAGTCTGACCTTAAACTCAGAGACTTGCCTACCTTTGTCTCTGGAGTGCTGGGATTAAAGGCATGTGCTACCACTACCTGGCTCCGATGATTCTTTACGAGGTTTTTTTTCTGCATAAACTAGAATCACCCTGTCATGTTGCTTGAGCATAGGCACATGCGTGTGCATACACATGCACATAACAAATTACTTGAGACTGAACTAAACGTGTATCAGAATAAGGAGAATTTACCTATTGGGAGGGAGTCTTCCCTTCCCCAAACAATAAAATAGGCAGATTGTTAAAGTAACAACTGACTGCTTTCTGCTCGTCAGAAGTTGATCTGAAAGGTTTTGTGGTAGTGTCTCACCTTCTGGTCTTGGGCTGCCCTGAGACATCAACGGGGGCGGGGCAAGGAGCAAAGGCTAAACTTTGGCTGAACTAGCCTGTGGGAGGATCCTGTGGGAGGATCCTGTGGGAGAGCCTGTGGGAGGAGCCCGTGGGAGGAGCCCGTGGGAGGAGCCCGTGAGAGGAGCCCGTGGGAGGAGCCCGTGGGAGGAGCCCGTGGGAGGAGCCTGCAGGTGAGCCTGGCTGCTCAGCTTTGAGGCAAAGGTTTCCTGGTATTGTTCTCCTACTTTTCCTGTACCTCAGGTACTTCTCTTCTTTGGGAACACTGGCACAGAGGACTTGGCTGTAGAAGGCTGGCTGCTTTCCCTTTGCCTCTGTGCAATATTCTAAACTAGTAACTCTCCAGGGAAAGCTGCCCCTCTCTCCATGTAGGGCTCTGGTTTTCATTGCTGTCATTAGTTTTGGGGGCATTTCAGGAAGTATAACTGAGTTCAGCAGGAAGAGTATCCATTTATTTCCAGATAATGAGATTAAGGCCCGCCCTCTTTAGAATCGTAGCAATCCTCTTATAAGTCCTGCAGTCAAAGGTGAGGAACTTCTGGTTTTCTAATGGTGTCCACTAGCTGCCTGTTCCCACAGGTCCAGTTGACATCTCTTTGTCACATATAGAGACTTTATAAAATGTCTAATGCAGTTGGTAGTCCAACATGTAGTTGGACACCTTCCAACATTTTGGTACAGCCCTGTGGTCTTTTATGACTTATTAAACTGTAAGTTGGGTATGGCGTAGGATTCTAGCCCTGCATGGTGGGAAATCACCTGAACGATGGAGTTGAAGACCATGTCAGATAATGACAATTTCTCAAAACCCAATGCTGGAGAGATGGCTTAGCAGTTAAGAGCACTGACCACTCTTACAGAGGTCCTGAGTTCAATTCCCACAACGAAATGGTGGCTCACAACCATCTGTAATGGGTTCTGATGCCCTCTTCTGGTGTGTCTGAAGACAGCTACAGTGTACTTATAAATAAATAAATCTTAAAAAAAAAAAACACAAAACGATTCACTGAAATGTAACACTAATCATTTGCTTTATCATATTAACTTGACTAACTTTTGGGGTGAATCCAGAGTAAAATACATTTCTACCAATAAAAGCACACTGTTTTAAATTTTAGGCGTCTATGAAAAGCATTTTAACGGTTCCCTGAGGTGATAACACAAATCCTGTATATTTGGCACAGAGAATCATGGGGGATGCTTTGTAGAGCACACAATGGGTCTGTGAGACAGGGGGAAGCCGTATTTCATATATTCTGGTGTGAGATCACAGTAGTTCAAAAAGAGAGATTATGTTCGCACAGAGAGGTACAACTGTGCCTCAATGTTTGTCTCCATCTCTCTGTGTTTTCCTGGTATGTAGGAGCCAGTGTGAACTGACCTGCTTCACTGTGAGTGAGATTAACACTTGAAAACAATTACACTATGGTCTTTTCCTGGTAGAGTGGGTCACTCAGTCGGCTTACAGTCGAAAGGCCAGAGGCTGAGAACCAACTCACCTATGGCTAGCAGGGAATTCATCATTTAATTCCACACAAGCCAAATCCAGCAGAGAACCGAGTTATCTGATACATTATCCCCAGAGACTCCTTTGAGGATAACCGGCCTTTCTCTTTGCTTCGCTCTAAGGCCCTAAGTATTTGTGCTGTTGACTAACAGAAGTTTTGGTCCATAGAAGAGTCGATTCTTTTAACAGCTCTTGTCTTTGAAATGGAGAACAGCTGTGTTCTGTGACTGCAGCTTGATATCTCAGGACCATGGGTCATTAAGTGTCCTCTCTGTGCTCTGTGGCCTGCGCTGCTTCTTAACTGGTTAACTGGTCAAACTGGTTTTGACTCTTCTTGTTCCCAAGCCTTCTGTTTCTCTTCCTAGACTTTGGGAGTTAATTACAGCAGCTGGATCCCATTCTGAATATTTGTAGATGCCAGGGAGCCACCATCGATAGCCTTGGACCCCGCCAAGCCCTAACAGCTTTCTCAGCCTGCCTGCCTGCTCCAAACACCCATCTCCTTGAAGTGTCTTTTTGCCACTGGTTTTGAGAAGATTCCCCAGTGTTCTCCTAGGGTACCACACACAGCTTTCTATTGTTATCACCACACGCCAACGATTCATTCGGTTGGTCGGTATGGGTGGGGCCTCAGCCCTCTGGACACCAACTGGATGTCTACATCTGGATGTCAATGACGTCTCAGGACATCCTGAGAGGAACAAAGACTTTTATACCTCCTAGCAGTCTTTCCCTGGTGCTCCTCCTCAGCTTGGTTAACCGTTTCCCTGTCCCATTAGCTAGCCTGCCTAAAGCAAAGTTGCCTTGACTTGGTTGGAAAGCATTCTGTGTTCATCAGTATGAGGTTAGCTGTATTTTCTTAGATGCTTCATTAAGGAGCTGCAAAATGGGGGGGGGGTGTCTCCTTTGGGGGGACTCTTAGTCTCATTAATAAAATAATTTAAGAGTAGACTCAAATGGAAGCTCATGGAAATTTTTATTAGAGTTTAAAAGAAAGACTCCAGGGCAGGCAAACTATAAATCTCTGTATCTGCCTGGAGGAGGAGAAGTGAGAAGAGGGTGGGGAGCCATGGCATCTGAGATAAGTTGGTATGGAGGTCATTCCGCCATGGGGTAGGGAGAAAGAGGAAGGATCCCACAGTGTTGGAGCATGCTTAGAACTGAGACAAGGAAAGGCTTGTGCTTCTAAATAGTTCAGAAAAGCAGACGAAGTTTCAAGGCCACATGGCTGCACTTCTGGAAGGTAAGGGACAGGAATTCTGGGAAGGAGAAATACAGTATCTCATTAAAGGAATAATTATTCCACTCACCTCATTAGTAATATGATTTAAGGTGAACCCACCTTCTGAGGGGTCTGTCTCAATTGGCTATTGACCTGCCCGAATGACACGTTAGGGTCTCCATTGGCCAGAGATTCTTATCCTCTTGACCAGAAGAAAATGGTTTTCTTTTCACAGCCTTTACCGATGCTGTGCCAAGTATGTAGGTTTTTTCCCCTACTTCTTTTTCTCTTATTCTGAATTGAGGGTAGAACCTATGGACTCCTAAATGCTCCACCTGCACTTTACCACAGAGGTTCGCCTCCGTGAAGTTAAAATAAATTACATTTATTTTGTCCGTGTACGTGCATGTATCTTATTATGTGTATAGAGGTCAGAGGACAACTTTCAGGATCCAGGTCTCTCCTTCCATCATGTGGGTCCTTCCTGGGCATCCAACTCAAGTTGTTAGACCTGGCAGAAAGCATTGCTAGCCACTGAGCTACCTCAGCTACACCGTACTAGGAAGTTTTAAAGGTATTTGCTACTAGCTGACTTTAAGTTAACATTTTTAATGCTGAGAGAATCTGCACTAAGGAAAACAAACCCCCAAGCCCAACCTTAATACACGTGGGAAACAAAAAATAGTATTTGGGTGAGATCGGCATGGACTGAAGATACTGTCACGGTTGAAGGGGAAAAAATAGGAATATGATTTGGAGGAAGTGAGCTTATTATTTGAGCACTAATTCCCTATTTGCTGAATAGATGTGCAAATAAAGTTTGATTTTACTGTCTTTTTTTTTTTTTTTTAATTCTTGGCATTAACTGCACCTTTCTGTTATTTAAATGTTCCAGAAGTCTCACAGCAGTGTGGAAGGAGACGTTACCCCCATGTGCACTGACTGACCAACATTGCTGGGACTGCAAAATCTATACAATTTCAAATTTAATTTAGCTCCTCTTTGTATTATAATTGGGAAAATTAAACCCAATTTGGTCCCAGAAGAGGTCTCTGGAAATGCCTGGAAGTTCTGGTGCCCATGATGATTGTGTTAATCAAAACGCAACCACATGAATGAAAAGGATGCTCACCCAGCAGATGGGCCATTATTTGGGGGACAGGGTCATTCGTATTCCCTGCATGGTTGACGCACGTGTCCCCTTACATGGTTGTGATAACATGCTTATTTTTTAAACAGGAGTTTTTTTGTTTTGGATTTTTTAAGACAGAGTTTCTTTCTGTAGTCCTGGCCGTCCTGGAATTCTCTCTGTAGACCAGGCTGGCCTCAAACTCTGAGATCCACTTACCCCTGCTTCCCAAGTGATCGGGGAATAAAGGCGTGTGCCACCACCACCCGGTAAAACAGGAACATTTTTTGCAATTAGAATTTTAAATTTCATCAGGACTTGGAGTTCAGTGCTTTATCAATAATCTTGATCCATCTTTGGGTAAACCTGTCAGGGCAAAGAGGAGAAACCTGCATGGGCAGGGCAGGCTTCTCGTAGGCCTTTTAGGTGCAAAGTGGTTAATTGGCATCTTAAATATTCACTTCACATAGTAGGTGTTCAGTAAATGTGTGTTAGAAAATGTTGAGTGGGGGCAGAAGGGGATAGCGCTGAGGTGTGTCTTGTATCTCTCCCACCCCCTCAATGTTCCCAGACCCTTGAGCAGACTGAGCAGACTCCCGACAGTTGAGCTATGCCCCCGGCGCCTCCAACCCTTGTTGGTTTAATTGTCCTTTTCTTTTTGGCACTCAGATTGATCCCATAGGTCTCATTACTTCTAAAGTTTGGAAAGTATTTGAAGTTTTACATCATTGCTATGTTGAGGCTGTATTACAAGGGGCACAATCCTCCTGCCCCACTCAAGACTCTCCCCTCTCCCTACCAGCTGGGTTCTGCGTTACCACATCCTGTTATTCCAGATCATTCTGAGTTCTGGCTGCTTGCAGGGCACTGTGACTAGGCCCAGATCTTCTCTCCATTAACAGTTACTTGTGTACACTTGCGACTAATTTTCTGGGCCCCGATTTTCTTGTTTATAAGATGGGAACAGTAAAATGTTTTCTTCAAATTGAAGTGTGAGCTCTAAATGGTAGGATGAACTTTATACTATATCTGACATATGTTGGGTAATAAAAGAATTGGAGATCATAGTTTATTTACCCTCCCTCCTCCCCTCCCTCCCCCCTCCCTTTTCCTCTCCCTCCTCCCCTCTCTCCTCCCACCCCCTCTCAGCTTCATATTTCCCCCTCCCCCACCTCCTCACTCCTCTACCCTCTCAGTTTTTGTTGGAGTTGTTTTGTTTCGATGAAGGATTGTTCCGGGGGAGTCAGTCCTTGCTTCAGCCTCTGTACCTGCTAGGGGTTGCAGGAGTTTCCATTGTGAATGATTGACGTATATTTTCGACGCCTGTGTTGTCCTGTGGGCGGGTTTTGGGTAGAACCACTACCTCCTCCGTCTCCCAGAACAGACTGCTCTTCTCCCCCTTCTTTACCCTTTCTGATCCACTGTTGCTCTCCACTCCTGTCTGGAGCCCTGCAGGCTGGGTGCTGTTTGTGTGGTACCTACTTGACCAGGAGAAAGCCCCCATCTCTCCATCTTACTTTAGGTATCAGGGATGGGATTCCCCCAGCCCCGCCCCCAACCCTTCCTTTTGTGCTAAATTGCTCACTAAGAAGAAGGTAAGCACTTTTTTTTACAGAGGGGCAAGGCTGCAAATCCTAGCCTGGGTCCCAGAGACTTGTCTCAGGCTGCGCACATCTGGGCAGGAATGATTAGGAAAGGGAAGGGCAGCCTCTGGGCTCCGCTGCTACAAACATTCCTGAGCTCTCTGGCCCCTGTTATCTTTCCTGATTGCCCCCCTGTGGTGAGAAGCATTTCAGTCCTGGGCTGCCCTCTGACCTCTGTCTCCCACAGGAGATATTACTTAGAGCTATTTCCTCTCGTTCCCCTCTTTCCCCTCAGGCAGGCCTAGGGTAAGAGGGCCTGGGGTTTGTTCTCTGTGAGGCCTGGGTGTAATAGATCGCCTTGTGGTCAGGTGCAGCAGGCAGAGGAGGGAGGGGCCCAGGGAAGCACAGTTTGCTGCCTCCTATGAGAGTGGGGATTGGCAGTTACGCGTGACAGTTATGTGGTGCCTCTGTCTGGCTTGTTTTCATGGTCCCAGTTTCCATTCCTGCTGCTGCGAGTGGCGGGGTCCCATTCTTTTGTGTCATCACGACACAGCACTTCATCATGCACGTGCGCTACCACTCCTTACCCATTACCAGCTTAGTTTGCATTCTGGGGCCACCGTGATGGCCTGTCACATGATGGCAGAGGTGGCACTCGGACACTACTGGTCTCTAGGATACAGCTGTGGGTTTGGTGGGTCATAGGGTAGTTCTATTAAAATTTTGAGGATACTGGGGTTTTTTGTTTTGTTTTGAAATCCGTATTGCTTTCTACAATGGCTGTCCTAGTGTGTGAACACGATGACAGTGTTCGGGGTTCATTTTTTCAGTCTTTTTGATACTAAGCCTTCATACTCCAGTGGGTGGTGGCTCACTGTGGTTTTGACTTGCCTTTGGTGAGCAGAGACGTTGAGTGTGCTTGAATAGACCTGCTGGCCAATTGTATCTCTTCTGTATAAGTGGTTACTTAAGTCTTGCCCTTTTAAATTAATTACTTTTCTGCGTCTATATGTGCATGTGTGCACGTGTGTGTGCGCGCGCATGTGCAGAAGCCAAAGGACAACCTTCACAAGTTTTCTCCTTTATCCACATGCGGGTTCTAGGAATCAAACTCAGGCCAACCCTTGGCAGTAAGCACCCTAACTGGCTGAGCCATTTTGATGGCCAGGTTCCTGGATTCTAAATTAGTCTCCCCCACCCCCTATTGACTTGGAATTTCTTATGTATTCTGGAGACAAACACCTCAGAAATACAGTTTGCAAACATTTTCTTCTACCGGACCCATGCTTTGTTGGCTCTCAAACTCGTGTGATTTGTGGAGAGGCTCGTTAAGAACCGGTGTACAAAAGGCCATTGTTTCTGTTCCAACAGGAGAGGTAGAATAAAGGACTCCTCACATACTGGGCTGGGTGGTTCCTCTGAGCCTTGTTCTCAGAGGCAAAGATTTGGAAAAATGCACTCAGTTCAGAAGATTTGACAGGTAGCTGGGAAGGCCCTGGGAATGGAAAATGGTTCGTTCGCTTTAAACCCAGCTACAGCCATGTTAAATTTAATCACTTTTCCAGTGTTCCATTTGGCAAGTATTTGTACGGTAATTTAGTGTCACGAAGTAACCTCTGACCAAAACCAATTAACTTTGAGTTTCTCGCCTAGAAGGCTGCTTTATATAATTTTAGAGGCATTTTCTGGAGAAATGGACTAAAATCTCCATGGTAATTTTGACCTTGAGGTATTCTGGTGTCAAAGAAGATGCATAATGCACTCTCCTTTGTTGGATAATTACTTTTTCATCTCCCCCCTCCCCTGAATAGTCTTCCTATCTGTGTCCTTACTTAGATAACTAGTTCATCAATCAGAGATTAGAATAATCGTATTACCTGTGGGAATTCCTCTCATGGCTCCAGGCTTTAATGTGGTCGTGAGGAGGGCTGTTAGCATCCAGAGCACCACTTAGGGACCAGATGGGCTCACTGGAAGGCAACTTCAGGATATCAGGGGAGACTCTAATGAGACAGAGGGGCAAGCAGAGAGAGCGTAGAGGGAGCCTGGGCTGGTTGTTAGTGGAGTGGCTTTGGTCTCCCCCTTTAGCAGCGGGGTAGCCATTTCTCCTCCTCTCCGCTGTCCTTTTCTCTGTAAGAGAAATGGAACTTTCAGAAGCACAATTTTGTTTAGTTTCACAACCACCGAGGAAAGTCCAAGACTGCGTCTTATTCTGCGTGTGTAAGGTATATGCGTGTGGGGGTCAGAGGTCAATCACAGGTCTCCCTCTTGACTTCTGGAAGGGGGAGCTCCCAGTGATCCAGAGCTAACCATTTTGTCTGGCGAGCCTTGGCCGTCTTCCTGACCCCTCGTCTTTGTTGGTGGGGTGGCATCGTGCCTGGCATCCATCCCCTCCCCCACCTCCTAAGGTGCGTTCTGGGCATCACATTCTGGAGCTTGTGTAGCGAGCACTTTACCAAGTGAGATACTGCCCAGTCCCGACACTTTGTGTCAAACTGCCCACTGCCCAGTGCACATGGTGATTTTTGCCAGATTGATTCTCACCTCTTGAACAAAGTCAGAATTTTAGTCATAAGTTAAGGGTGAGAGCCAGCTTCTTTAGCCCAGCTAAGCCCCACTCTCATCAAAGAGAATCTCTATGCTGTTTCAAACATATACCTGATATAAAATAGTTTTTTTTTTCTTTTTAAAGAAAGGTTCTCTTGTTGTGTGGGGCAGAACTTTGTAAAACATGTTCATGTTTGTAGTGACTTAGAGGCTTCTCGGGCTCTTTTTAGAAGCTAGAGAAATGACACTGATGCTCACTGGGCAAGCTCGATACCCTGAGTTCAGCTCCCAAGAACCTTTGTCAAAAGGCAGACACAGCAGCGCACGCGCACCGAGTACAACCCCTGCAATCTCAATGTTCCTCAGTGCTCCTCAGTGCTCCTCAGTGCTCCTCGGTGCTCCTCGGTGCTCCTCAGTGCTCCTAGGGGAGGCAGTGAGGAGAATGCCCAGAAGCTCTCTGGGAAGCTGGCCTGGTGCACAGCTGTGAGGAGTCACAGTATCAAGGAGGAAGGCAGGGAAGGTGCTCTTTACCATGGCACACATGTGGAGGTCACCTTCATGCACGCATGCATAAGTGTACTTGTGCACACACACATGTACAACATGAGCACACATACTCCCATAGGTGCACACACAGTACAGGCGTGCATGCGTGTGCAAGGGTGTGGTAGACAAAGGCTACAACAAGAACGAGTGAGGCGAGGAGTTTTGTATCGAGTTTCTGTGATTTGTGGAAGAGGAAGAATTTTTTTTAAAGCTAGATAAAAGAATAGTTGATACATTCATGATACAGCGTTCGCTGGCAACTTCTGTCAGACAAACACCTAAGTTTGCAGACTGTATTACCCATGACTTTGGTAAACACTCCCTAGGCTTTAACCTTAGAGCAGTTTAGTTTAAATATAGTCAGATATGTTTGAGACCTTTGGGGGTCTCAAATCAGATTTCTTGCTTATCAGAGGTTTACATTATGATTCATAACAGTAGTAAAATTATGGTTATGAAGTAGCAATGAAATAATTTTATGGTCGGGGGTCACCACGACATGAAGAAGTGTAGGAGAGGGTTGAAGTGTTAGGAAGGTTGAGAACCACTGGGTCATTCTCCTTGTCAGTGTGATGTCAGGCCCAGTTAGGTCAGCTTGAAAAACAAACGTTACTTACTCCCCAAGACCGATTACCCTTCCCCTGTACTTTAATTGGAGAAGTATAATTATAATAACTAAACTTTTCTGATCACCTCACAGTCTGATCACTCCACAAGTGCCAGTGGCTGTACCCAGGTTTCTGTGTAATTTGATTGAGGCCTCCTGACACCACAGGAAGCAGGCAGTTACCTCCATGACACAGAGGGGTAAGTGAGACTCTAAGAAACCTGCCAGCCATGCAGATGGAAAGTGGTGGGTTCTGTTGGTTCATCCTTTCCATCTTGTGCCAAGCCAAGGAGGAGGGACCTACAGAGCACCTTCATCAATAAGTCCTTGGCAGGCCTGTCAGTCAGATCTTCCAGGGCGGGCCCTTGTTTGAGAGGCTGCCCCAGTTGATTCTGTCCCACCCTAGGTTGGTGGCAACTACTCTATTACAGGATCTGTATTAAGTTTCATTTATTATGGGAATTGTATTAAGGGTTGCAGCGTTAGGAAGAGAGCTTTAACCATTCTCTGTAGTTCAGTTCTCTGTTTTCAGAATCTGAAGCTCGACAAGCTAGTTGCAAACAAGAACTTAGCCCTAGAGCTTGTATAACTTCCAGACATGATAATGGGACATGGGAAGACAGACATGGGAAACTTCACTTGAGGGGTGGCTTGCCCTACATCATGCAGGCTGCTCGTGTGTAAGTGGTTTAGGTTTCGGCCCTCTCTCCTCAATAGAGAGAGAGGTTGAACAAGTAGCACCAATGTTCCCAGAGATGGGAGTGTAACCGTTCCAGAAGAGATGGATGCAGAGGCAACATGTGGGATCCTGCAAGGTTCCTCCGGCTGGGAAGAGAGTGAAGAGTTCTCTGTTCCCACCGGCCCATATAACCAATGCCATTTCCAATGCCTGTGGTGTCTTATGTTGAGGGCCCATTTGAGGATAGGGCATCCATAAGGCTACATTCCGGTAGCTGGACTGTTCGCTGGGCCCTGAGACAGGAAGACTTGCATCTTGATTAGAGGAGAACCTGCTACCCACCGCTGTCTAGAGCTCTCAACTCTGTCTGCAGCTCTGAACATGCACGATCTGAGACGGAGGACTCCTGTGTGTTTTCCAGTACCTTCTCTGTGACACCACAGCTTTGGGAGTTTCCGTTCCTTTTATTTCCCAGGTCCATTGGTTTCTTCGAATGGTCACTCCCGACTCTAGTTCAGAGCACCCAGGTCTTGCTTTGTTCACATTATATTGTTTAAAAAAATTCCCAAGGCACTTCGAGATTTATTTAAATTATCTTCTGTCTTGTGACCATGGGGCCTAAATTATATTTCCTCTGGGGCTAGAGTGCTGTCTGCTCATCTTGACCCTTTAATAGTGTATTCTGGATTTCCTCAGTTACGAGCTCTGTTTTTGTCTTGCTTTTTTTTTTTTTTTTTTTAAATGAAGTTGTCTTTGATCTTCTCTGCAATTGTAGATTTTCCAAAACAGTCCTTGTCTTAAGCAGCAGGCTGGCTGACTCTCCATCCCTGCTGAAAGTGCACAGACCCTCCCAGGGTAGGTGGGAACAGTAAGGAGGTCAGTTCCTTGCTGACAGGAGACTCCCTGAGCCAGCCGGTCAGTCATTCTCACCCTGTGGCTCCCGACCCCCACAGGGGTCATACATCAGATATCCTGAATTATCAGATTTTTATATTAAGACCCATAACAGTAGCAAAGCTACAATTATGAAGTAGCATCAAAAATAATTTTATAGCTGGGTCACCAAAGCATGAGGGATTGTCACAGCATTAGGAAGGCCGTTTTCCCTGCTGTGGCTCTGGCTTCTAAGGATTCTTTTTGTTGGAAAATGAAACAGAGGAAATGGCAGGGCTGGGTGCTCCCACCATAGTTTTGCTTTTGCCTGTTGTTACGTCAGCAGAGATACTGCATGGCTCTCTGCATGGTCTCTTCCGACTCTGCGTTTGACTGTGTGGCTCTGTGGAAAGGAATCCCTCACCACCAGACGCCTAGGCTGCAGTTTCCCCTGTTTCAATCCTTGCTGTTGGTGTGACTGGATTTTTCTCTCCTCCCTCCCAAGATTTCCTCAAACTTTGTGGTCCGCCATGTGCTTCTTTCCTGGTTCCTAGCATTGTTTGTTTTATTTGAAACTGTGCTGTTGTTTCAGCCCAAGCCTGGGAACGTTGGGGCTGGAAGGTGTTCTGTCAACTGTAGGGAGCTTGCGCGAGAGGAATCCGCCTGGTATTTCACCCTGAGTTTTGCACTTCTCTAGGAACTTCCTTTTAACACCCTGGGCCTCTTTACAGAGGAAGGAACACTCAAAATTAGCCACCCTCAGAAGAACAGTCTTCTATCCTAGCCACTATGCACACCAAGCTGTGTCTATCATCTGGGCTTTGATTTCTTCCTCCTGGAAATTGGGTGTAAGGAGAGATATACAGTAGGAACCGTAGGCGTCTGTGTGTCTGTCTCTGTGGGGCTTCTCTGTGCGGATGTCTCTGTGGGGCTGTCTCTGTGGAGATTGTTTCAGACAGAATTGGGGAGTTGGCAGTTACAGATCAGGATAGGAGCAGGAGAAGAATGTAGTTGGTTCCCAGGTTTCTGCCCTGGCCTGGGTTTAGAATGTAAGTCACCTACAGCTCTCCCTTTTGAGTCTTTCCTGCACACTGTTCCTCTAAGCATGCCCTTGCTCAAGCTTTACCCCAGTGAGCAGCATTCAGACCGTCTTGTACCCAAAGGCCTTTCCACAGGAAACCTGACCTGTGAGGAGCAGAAACCTAGCAGCACTCCAATCCTGAATTCTCTGTGAATCTCTTCACAAGTATCTTTGAAGCTCAGTGAGGTGTGCATTAGGCATTGTACATTAAGCAGCGTGGAGTGGGACAGTCAGTGTCTCTTACGTATGTCTGTCTATTCATGTTTTAACATTCTCTTGTTATATTGTGTGTCTCTGTGTCTGCATGTGCACACACTCACATTTGTGTGTCCATGCATGCAGAGAGGTCAGAGACCACTTACCGAAGTTGGTTCTGTTCTTTCACCATGTGATCCCGGGGATCAAACTTAGGTTGTCTAAATCAGCAGCGAACATCTTTACATTCTGAGCCATCTTGCTGGCTCCTCTCCATTTGGTTTTGGAGAGGAAGAGAGGCACGAGAAGCTGACAAATGTCACTATTGCATAGAACACCAACAATGGAGTCACCCAGGTATGAATGGCCAATGCTTGTGCCAGAGTAACTAAGGGAGGGCCTTACTAAAATTCACATAGCAATCCCCTTCTAACCTACTAGGTACCACTGCTCTTAGAAGAAAAACAACAAGGGAGTCTGTGGAGCTACAATAAAAACTGTGGCCACGACAGTAGGACTAGTATGTCCCGGGATAAAGCACTCAGCAAGAAGCCCCCATTGGCAGCATGGTGGTGAGGCTGAGGAGCTGGAATGAGAAAGAGCAGTTGGAAAGAGCACTGACGTGTTTGAGAAGGCAGCATCAGGACTGTGGGAGAGTTTTGCTTGAATTATTGCAGAATAATATTTTTATAGGGTGGTGATGGTGTAACAAACACACACAGGGCATGCTTGGACAGAAAGGGAACTCAAAATCCTTACTGCCGTCTTTGAAAGGCACCGTGGCTCCTTGTTGGAGCACGAAACCGGGGCTGCTGCATCATGGCTTAGGACTGGCTGCCAAGTGCACATGCAAACGAGGGGTGAAGGCTTAACACCCCCTCCCCCCAGACCCTCTTTCTGTCTGAACTGACCCTGTTCATCATATTTTCAGGAAGAGAGGACGCCAGGGTAGGTCACGTGGTAGAGGCAGAAGAGGATGGGAGTTTTTCACAACAGGCTTGTTCTTTGGGTCGTTCATCTCTGGGACTTATACAAAAATATGTAATGGGAACTGGGGATTTGGCTCATGTTGGAAAAACTTCTAACCTGGAATGCACAAGGCTCTAGGTGTAATTGTCATTACCCATCAGTCAACTAACCAATCGATCAATGATAATGGGATTCGGTTCTGTTTAGTCTGTGTTTTATCTGCTTCTGCCCATTGACTTCTAAGGCTGGCTCTTGAGGGATGGCTCATTAGCGCCATGGTAATTGCTGGGTTTGGCTAGTGCTGGGAAGTTTGTCTTGTTTTGCCTGCAGCTGAGCCGTGGTGCGACGGTTGTGTTAACAGCGGTCCTCCTTGTGTTGTGGGCATCTTAACAACCTGTTCTGGGTTTTCTAATTGGTTCATTTGCTAGAATGGTTTGAAATGATGGCCTTCTCTTAAAAATGATATAAATGTTTAGTGGGAAAGGAAAATAAACTAATTAGCCTTAGCCCAGGCAAGATACTTTCATTTATATTTTTCTTTGTAAATTACAAAAACAAACAACCCCCCCCCTAAAAAAAGCCCACCAAACATCTGATCTTATCTGGCCAAAAAAGAAGATGGTCGTTAAAGGGGAAAATGTATTTTAAACTATGTGAGACGTGTGTCTTGAGCAGACGTGTGGAAACTGCGCAGCCTTTGATAGCTTTGCTCAGTAATTCCTCAGCACAGCCCTTCCCCTCTGTGAGTGAAGACATGAGACTGTCCCTGCTGTTGGTCAGAGTGTCTGAAGCTGTCCTCTGACAGGTAAGACCATCACACAGGCATTGCGGTTTAAAACAAACCTGCCTTAGGCAGTGGTTCTCAACCTGTGGGTTAGGACTGGCATATCAGATATATCTACATTACAATTGGTTGCAGTCATGAGGTAGAGTGACAGAATTTAATCTGTCACCCTGTGTGAGCTGTTGTAAAAGCCATGTTATACAGAGCTGTCCTCCTGTGCTAGAGACCTGGTTTTCATGTTCAGTTCTAACCGTGTCCCCCTCTGGAGGACTCGGGGGTGTGGCCCTCAGAAATGCTCTTGTATCAGCACCTCATGGAAGAAAGTTTATTGTGGCTTATGTATGGTAATGACAAAGGACCATGTGACATGTGACAGGTAGCCAGAGCCGAAGCTGGCCAATCACTTTTGTTACACAAGAAGCCAAGAGAGCAAACCAGAAGTGAGGTTATGATAGATAAATAACTCTTAGGGTTTCCATTGCTGTGAAGAGACACAATGACCAAGGCAACCCTATAAAGGACAACATTTGATTGGGGCTGCCTTACAGGTTCAGAGGTTCAGTCCATTATCATCAAGGCAAGAACATGGCAGCATCCAGGCAGGCATGGTGCAGGAGGAGCTGAGAGTTCTACATCTTCATCTGAAGGAAGCCAGGAGCAGACTGCCTTCCAAGCAGCTAGGAGGAGGGTCTTTAAGCCCATCCCAGAGTGACACATTTATCCTCCAGCAAGGCTATACCTACTCCAACAAGACCACGCCTCCTAATAGTGCCATTCCCTGGCCCCAGAATATTCAACCTACAACAGTACCCAAATCCTGTCCACAGAGTCGTGCTTTCTTTAGCAAGACTCCATACATCCTAAAAGTTCCATAACCTCCCCAAAACATGCCACCATACTGGGACTACGTGTTCAAATACAAGAGCCCATGGGGACATTTTTCTTTTTCTTTTTCTTTTTCTTTTTCTTTTTCTTTTTAAATCAAACAACAACTGTTTTTCCCTCTCGCCTACATGGCAACCACACTCTTTCTAGTCATTGGAGAGTTCATTCCTTAAAGTTCACAGAGGCCTCTTGATCTAAAGCCAGGCTTTTAATTCAGTTATCATTTCTTGATGCTAAATGATGCCCACAGACAAAATCGGTAGAGATGGGTAAGAGAAGCCAGTATAAACAAAGGGAAGGTGGGTAATTATTTCCTCATGGCACACTGTGGGTATGCAAAGTTCTAAAAGGCTTTCCATGTTACATGAATAGTTTTAAGATGGAATATGAAATTGTGTAACAGAGAATCTGCCATCATCAGCCGGACTGCTCCAATGGCGTGCATGTATTGAAAAGGTCCTCCAGAAAACGCCTGGGTACTCAGTTTGGGAACTGTGAGCTTTGAGGAAGGAAAGGCAGAGGTTTGTATCTTAACACCTGCCATTTAATTATGGACATTAGTTTAATTTCTGCAGCCCATGCTCACGTTGAAGGATTTCAGATGCTATTTCTCATAGTCCTGGTATGGGATGGACGAGAACATTTTGTAACCTCTGAAAAGCCTGGAACATGGCTGTTGGCTGAAGAGTTGTAAACCAGGGTCGTTTCATTCTCTGGGGGAGTCATGTGTGGGTGTGTTTTACAGTTTGCTATTCTAATGCTATTCAGCATTAGAAGAAGTTTGTCTGGGTCTCTGAAATAAGAAACATACTTCCTAAAGAATATTTAAAAAAAAAAAAAGACTACAACACTTTGGGCCACGCAGATCCTTTAAGCTGTTGATCTGTTCCTTTCATGGTAATGTTGATATCAAAGTGTACTGTACTGTAACAGGAGCCCAAAGAACGCCCAACGGTCCCTTTCCGTGTCAGAAATAGGGCAATGTTTCTCCACCAATGTTTTCCAAACCCAATGAGATCTGGGGCCCCATTATCGTCACTTTACAGTGTGTTCATTCACACTGAGGCTCCAGTCAGCATTGAAATGGCTGTCTTGTACCCTGGCAGCAGCCATGTAGTCACCAAACACTGTTTATGTCATTTTTAATGGTTTCATGCTGTTGGTGTACAGTATCTGGTCAGAATAGCAAATTGTAAAGTTCTTCGGGTCAGTTCCTTTTTAACCAACGCAGTGAGGTGATGTCAGCTGTCTGTAGTATTGGGGGTCAAGAGAGAGACAGAGAGAGAGAGAGAGAGAGGGAGAGAGAGAGAGAGAAGAGAGAGAGAGAGTTATGCAATGACCAGAGGAAGGTGTCAGGTGTCCTGCTCTATTACTTTCGATCTTAATACCTTGAAAAAGAGTCTCTCACTGAACTTGAAACATACCTGTTTTGTCTAGACAATCTGGCCAGCAAACCTTGGCAAGCCTCCTGTGTCAGCTCCTCATGTGCTGTAACTGTAGACCCATGCACAGCCACACCTATTTACACGGGTGCATGCGATCTGTGGTCCGTACTGAGGTTCTCAGGCTTGCGTAGTAACCAGTCTTACCCAGTCAGCCATCTCCCAGGACCTGTTTGTTTTTATGCCCGCACTTCACATTGAGATTCCCCACACTCTGATTGGCTTTTCCTTTTGTTTGTTTACTTGAAACAGGGTCTCACTATGCTAGCCTGGAACTCACAGAGATCTGCCTGCCTCTGCCTCCTCTTGAATTAAAGGCATGGACTATCAAGCAGCCCTCCCCCGCCACAGTGCGTTTTATGGATGAAACTCGTTAGTAATAAACTCCAAGTTACTATCATTTGATGAGGAGCAAGCCCAGATCTTTTTTTCCAAAATATTTATTAGTGCCCATTGTGTGCTAAGTGCTAATTGAACAGTGCAGGGTGAAACAGTTCTCAAGAACTCTGCTTTTGGAACCTCCCAAAAACCCAGTCACAAAATTCTGAAAACTTCCTCTGTCTTATACTTGTCTCTCTGTCTTATACTTGAGGATAAATCTGCCTGCCTGTTTTTCAAGCCAGCTGCTGTCATTTCCTTCTGTCTTAGTTAGGGTTTATTGCTGTGAAGAGACACCATGACCAAGGCAACTCTTATAAAGGACAACATTTAATTGGGGCTGCCTTACAGGTTCAGAGGTTCAGTCCATTATCATCAAGGTGGAACATGGCAGCTTCCAGGCAGGCATGGTGCAGGAGGAGCTGAGAGTTCTACGTCTTCATCTGCAGGCTACTAGAAGACTGGCTTCCAGAGTCTTAAAGCCCATGCCCACAGTGACGCACCTACTCCAACAAGGCCACACCTCCTTATAGTGCCACTCCCTGGGCAAAGCATGTACAACCATCACACCTTCTCTGTCACATTTCCCCCAGATTCCTCACTTATTTACTTATTTTTTCTCCTTGCTTCAGTCATTCTGGTGTGTGTGTGTGTGTGTGTGTGTGTGTGTGTGTGTGTGTGTGTGTGTATGAAACCTTATAGATTTTGTCTTTATTCTCTTGAGGCAGGGTCCTGCTTTGTAGCCTTGGCTGGCCTCATAGTTCCTTTGCAGACTGGAGTGGCCTCACACACATGAAGTTCCTCCCGCCTCTGTCTTTTGAGATGTGCGATTACAGGCATGTGCCTCCACTCATAGTTCCATCCTCGTGGTTTCAGCTTAGATTCCTTTACTCGTCAGTTTGTCATGTTCCTGTTGCACGAACCTCTTATTTTATGTGTGTGTTTGTCTGCATGTGTGTCGTGCGCACCACGTGTGTATAATTCCATAGAAGACAAAGAGGGCATTGGATCCCCTGGAACTGGAGTTATAGGCAGTTGTGGGCCACCATGTGGGTGCTGGGAAAGGAACCCAGGTTCTCTGCAAAGGCATCCAGTGTTCTTAGCTGCCGAGTCCTCTCTCTAGGGAATATGGAGACATATACCTGTTTGGAGGGAGCTCCCCTGGAGATCTTTTTGCCAGTTTAAAGCACTGGATTATTGGTTTTCTTATTGCTTTTTCCTAGCATGTGACTTGTAATGTTTTTGTAAAGAAAATAGCAGGCTCAGATTTAGTGGGAAGGCAACATAATTTAGTAAAAGGGGTCGTGATTCAAAACTTAGGAATGCAGTAATGAGAGCTCTGCAACACACCGTAAACGATACTTTAAGTGCTTTTATTTTATTTTTTTTCCATGACTAAAAGACAGTGTTTTAGGCAGTCCATCATCATGTGGTGGTCAACTGATTGTTTGTATTACAATTTTACCGCATTCTCAAGGATGGGGCATGTATGTGTGTTGGTGTATGTGTGGGATGGTGGGCCTGGGTATATATGTGCATTCATGAGCAGATGTCTGCTGCATGGTATCTTTATCTGTGAGATAACTGCATGAATATGCACACATGTAAAGTTAGTGATCTACATGAATATGTACATATGTAAAGCTAGTGATCTCTGTGAATATGCACATGTGTAAATTCAGTGATCTATATGAATATGCTCACATGTAAAGTTAGTGATCTATGTGAATATATACATATGTAAAGTTAGTGATCTACATGAATATGCACATATGTAAAGCTAGTGATCTCTGTGAATATGCACGTGTGTAAATTCAGTGATCTATATGAATATGCTCACATGTAAAGTTAGTGATCTACATGGATATGCACATATGTAAAGTTAGTGATCCAATTTAACTTAAGGTCTGAATACTACATGGATGCTACAAATGAGCAGAAACTGAATGATGCGTGTTCTGATATAAGAGAGTAGAGCCAAAGGACAGCATTGGATAAAAGGAATCATAGGACAAAAAACAGACATGATTCCAGAGGGAATGGCTAAATAAATATAGCCAGGGATTTCTGTGGAATCCTGCCTGATTACCCCAGGAAGACCCAGATTGGTTTGGACCTGAGGATAGACCCCTGTACGCCTAAGATCAGTTGGTGACTTAAAGCTTTGAAAAGTGGTCACACTGTTAAGAGTGATCGATTTGGGTCTTGGTGATAGGTTTTTGTTGATAATTGACAAGTTGACCTCTGTTTTTCTTTCTTTTTTTTTTTTAAAGATCCTTTTATTCTTCAAGTCTAATGTTATCCAAAAGATTTCCTTTGCTAGGATAGGTGTGTGGGGTTGTTGGTGCAAAAACAAAGTGTAACGCCTCCTACTTAAAGAGTTAAATCTGAACTCCAAGCAAACATAAGAGTCTAGTTTTCACTTTTGAAAACTGCACAGCTTAACTGTGTAGTTCGAGAAACGTTGAAAAACAAACCCTGATGTATTTAGGTTTATGGATCTGGCTTGCCTAGGCCTCAATTATGAATTGTGGATGGGGCTGGTGCTGGAATTTGACGATTTGGCATGGTGGAGTGTGAGTGAGCCGGAGTCCAGCCGCATGTCTCACTGCGGAGGGAGTGGGGAGGGCCAGGAGTGTTACTGCAGCCAACTGTTTATCAATGGAGCCAGAGGCTTCTGAGTAATTTGGTACGGAGGGTGGAGATCAGGCTTGAGCATCGGAACTAAGTTACATAATTTTGCTGCATGGCTGTGCGGCCAGTAACGTGTGTTCATCCACATTGGAAAGAAACAAGTCATTTGTTTAGACTTTTCCCCAGGTCTAGTGTCTATTGCTGTTTGGATTCCCGTCGACCTGGCCTCCCTCCCCGCTCCCTGCTCTCCTGCTCTCCTGCCCTCTCATCCCCATCCTGGTTGTCTCTTTTCTTTCCTCCCTTCTCCAGAATAGGATTTTAGTAACATTTTATTTTTTGCACAGTGTGTATAAATGCACATTCTTTTTCATGTTTACTTAGCTCTGTGCTGTGCAGAGCCTATGACCTTGATGCTTTGAGTGAAAGCCATGAATGTGTTCTTGATGCAAACAAACGCCTATCTCTCCCTCTACATGAAAATAATGAGTTAATGCACAGGAGAGGGGCTGCTGTTTGGATGGGAGCCACTGATGGGAGCCACTGGGCAGGAGCAAGCAGGCATTAGGACCCTGGGGTAGCCAGCTATTCCATTGTGAGTTAAATAACCCAGTCCTGTGTAGGAGGTGTGAGCAGACATAGAGTTTGTGGCTTGAAGACAGGGGTTTTGTGCATATCTGGAAATCCTTTAGAGTGGGAGATTCTTAACATTTGAGACTCCCGCCCACTCTGAATCCTTCCCATGGTCTTAGGTCCCACCTCTGTCAGGTTCCTGTTTATTTCTGTTTTCTTTTTTTTTTTTAATTTATTCATTTATTATATATAAGTACACTGTAACTGTCCTCAGACACACCAGAAGAGGGCATCAGATCTCATTACAGATGGTTGTGAGCCACCATGTGGTTGCTGGGATTTGAACTCAGGACCTCTGGAAGAGCAGTCAGTGCTCTTAACCGCTGAGCCATCTCTCCAGCCCTATTTCTGTTTTCTTAATTTTACTGTTTATTGTTGGAAAATGGGAAGGCCTGGAGCAAGGGCAGACTGCTCGAGACTGTGTGTGCGCATGTGTGCGTGTGCATGTGTGCGTGTGCATGTGTGCCTGTGCATGTGTGCGTGTGCATGTGTGCGTGTGTTTGCTCACACAAACTTTTGGAAACAGTCTTTTGTAGATGGACTGCACTGTTCTGTGTTGTGTTGCAGGTGTGTCTTTTTCCTGTTTGGCTTGAGTTTTCCCTTTGTTTTGATCCTTTATAACCAACTTGAATTTCAGGCTTGAAAAACAGGCCCAGTTTTCACAATAAACTTGAAAACTTTGGCCAAAAAAAAAAAAAAAAAGAAACGATTTTTGTATACTTTCTTGCTGTGTTGTTGAAGTAAAGCTTCGTTAGTTGGTTGATGTTCCTGTTCAGATTATTCAATCTGCTGGGTTTTTAAGGTTGTCAGAGGAAATATTACATACAGGATTTCATGGTGTGGCCACAGCCATTGTGAGCCTCATAGTCTTTAGGACCTGAAAACCCCGTGAGGCACAAGAACCCCCAGTTTTCTGCATTACACAGAGGATTAAACTTGTACTGTCCCTGCTGTGCAGAGCTCCTGCCTTATGTGGCTCTGGGCCCTCTCCCTCTTCAGATTCCAGTCTTCTGGTGGCATTCCCCTTAGTTCTTCACAGTCAACTCTGCGTACCTAGGACTTCTCCTTCCCTTTAAAGAATATCCATGTGAGTATCATTCCTTTTTATGGGAAAAGTCCAATTTCCTTAGCAAATCTGGGCCATTCTCAGGAAGTCGCTGTCGTCCTGTTTGGCTCTGACTCTGTGTTCTTGCCCTTCTAAGCCCTCAGCCCTCTGTGAGCTTCTCACACTTGTTTGTACCCCCACCCTACCACTTGCTTCGTGCATTTGAACCCTGTAGTCTGCACGGTTGTAGGCAGCAGGTCACCTCTTCTGTTTCTCTTTCTAGAAAATTCTGTGAATGAGCCAAGTGGTTGCATAGTGTCTTATACGTCACAGCCATCAGTGACTTCAAAGCTGGGTTTACACTGTTTGAGTCAAGCTCCATCAGACACTGACCAGAGCCTCACCGAGTAGAAGGGAAGGAAGGTGCACCTTTGGAGAAACAATTCTCAAACTCTTTACAAGACAGCGTGCATTCCCATGCAACCTTGGAGGGATGTAATCTCACGAATGTGTTTGAGGGTAGGCACCAAAGGAAATAAGAAATACTGCAAACAAAGGAATTACGTTGTGAAGTTGTAATTGAGAGTTGATGGCCTATGTCAGTAGTAAGCACAGGCAAAATGCCGAACATCATACTAATACTTAGGAGCCCAACTGTGTTAGAAAAACAAATGGGGTGGTGCCCTTTGTCAGCAGATCTAACTCAGCTCTGAAGCCTCTGGTATTATTTAAGGAAAGCACCACTGTAAGGATTTGGAGAAATAGGTTACTGTTATTCCTTAATCGCATGATGACTTTTGCCAGCTTGTACGATCAGGACAGATGATTAATTTACAGTTGAAGTTTTATTTAATTTGGTTCCTTCAGTCCTCCAATGTGCAGTCACTTGGCCACTTGTCTGTAGTACTTCTGGCATGCATAATCTTCGTGAATTCAAGAGTTCTGCAGGATTTTCTCTCTGACATAAACCTGGTTAGTAATAAAGGACTGTGGTCTCGGGGCCTTAAACACCCTGCTGTGTATGGATGGTTTAACCCTTCAAAGTAAAATTCAGGTCACCAAGATGGCAGCCTGACACACCCATTATTTATGACTGGGGCCTGGAGGCTATGCATTTATGAGCCATGTATTTAGTAGTAGCTTAGTGTACGGAGGGCTGGAGAGGTGTCTCAGTGGTTAGAGCACTTACTGTTCTTGTAGAGGACCTGGATTTGGTTCCCAGCATCCACATCCATCTGTAGCTGTAGTTCCAGGGTATCCAGTGCTGTCTTTTGACCTCTGAGGTCACTAGGCATGCATCTGTGTGGTGTGTATACATATATAAGCAAAACACACATGTGAAAGAAATAAATCTGAAAAATGTTTCTTAAAGTTAAGCTCATGTGTTAAGGAAGTGAACAGGTGTCCCACTGAGGCAAGACTATGATGAAGTGTTCGAGACAGGAGGATACTTGAATTTGAAGAGCTTTGGCACTATAGGGATTAGACAGAAGCCAAAGCAGCCATGAAGAAGGGAATCGTAGACATTAGGACTACCACACTCCAGAAATGGCATTGATGGCTTAGTCTTTGGGTCTATATTCTTTACCATAGTAATGACAAAGATCGGTAGAGTAGTGGGTACCCAAGTAGGTGTGAAGCACGAGTAATTAGCTTCTGTGTGGTCCACCAAAGAGTTAAACAGAGCTTATTCTGAGGTACAGTGGTAGCAGTAACTTCACATAAAGAATCTGTCTTTGATTTGTCTGATATTGGCAAAGGACATCTCAGAGCAGAAGTTCTGACCTGTGGATAGTCATTGGAAAACACATATTTCTGCTGGCCTCAGGAACCAAGACACAGCCCAGTGGCAAAATTACAGTTATGAAGTAGCAGTGAACACGAGATGAGGAACTGTATTAAAGGAACACAGCATCAGAAAGGTTGAGCTCCACTGGTTTAGGGGAAGCACTTCTCGGCTCTGAGATCGAAGGGTGACGTGCTTTGCTGTCAAGGTTGAGGGGAATGTTTCAAAGAATTGAAGGTATAGAGACGTTTGGAGTTTGTAAAAGGAGGACATCAGCTGCAAGAACTCCATCAGAGACTGAGGGACAGGAACTGGAGTTCCTAGTGATGTCCGTGTTGTGGAAGAAGCTAGGAGTTTAAAGGGAAAGACATGGATGGCAGTAAAAGTTTGAAGATAGAGCAAGAAAGGATTTGATTGATGCTCTAGAAGTTTCTTCTGATGCTATCGTGGGAGACGTGAATAGGGAAAGGTGTGAAAATACTCTGTTTGCCTTGGAGTCAGCCTCTGTGAGTCTGGATAGATAGAGAGTGGAGATGGACGCTCAGGAAGCAGAACAACAAGATGGCTCAGCGGGTGAAAGTGCTTGCCACCAAGCCGGACAGCCTGAGTTGGTGATGCTCACACACATGGCAGAAGGAGAGAGCTGATTCCCGGAAGTTGTCTGCTGACCTCCATATGCACGCTGTGGCATGTATGTATCCATCTACCCACACCTACTCCCAAATAAAGTAATAAATGCAATAAAGTATTTCTACATATATAAACAAGAGAGGCTTAGGAAGTAGAAGCCAAGAGGATTTAATGACGGCCTTGATGTGTAAGATGAGGGAAAGTAGAAGCAGGCCTGCCATAATTGATGGGTGTCTGTCTCTCATGCCAGGCTGGAGGGGAGAACCCCCATCTTAATCTGGGTGCACCGAGGACAGGTCGGGTCATCTGGGAGCTGGGTGGCTCAGGAAGTCATGTTGTTTACATCATGTCACCTTGGAGGCAGCATGTCCATCAGGTAGATTATGTAGGTCAAGGGGTGAGAAGCCATAGAGGGGCAGCTGTGGCCAATGGCAGTGGAAGCCATGCTGTTGCCCCAGGAGAGTGTATCCACATTGCGAGGTGAGGACCTGCAAGGAACACGGTGTTTTCTAGGAAGGGATGAAGGTACAGATACTTGGGATGGAGGCTGAGGGTCTAGATTGGAGACTCAGGAGTGGATGGGGATACAGGATGGATTTTTAAGACATCGTACAGAGCAGTTGCAAGATAGCTTGCATCAGCAGGTGAAGACACCTATCAAACAAACCCACTTGCATGAATGTGATCCCTGGAACACAAAGGTTAAGAGAAAACCAGCTCCAGAGAGTTGTTCTCTGACTCCACATGTGTGCTGTGGTATACATGACCACCATATACACACAACCCTCATGTACACATGACCCTCATGTATACACACAACAGTAAAAAACTTTAAAACATGGAATACTTTGTCTTCATTATACATTGGTGACAGAAGAGAATGTTACCTCAGAAGGCTGTGTCGACGCCATTGAAGTCCTTACTTATAGCTGGGGAGATGGCTCAGTCCATCAAATGTTTGCCATGCAAGTGAGAGGACTTGAGTTCGATTCCCCCAGAACCATATAGTGCATACTTGCAGTACTAGTGCTGTGGAGACAGAGGCAGATAGATGACTGGAAAGCCTTGCTTATACCCTTCATATACACATACTCACGTGTGCACAATGGCACACATGCAAACCCTTATTTGTGACCAGGAACAGTTTATTTCTGCATGTTACTTCTACACTGGAATTAGTCCTAAAATCTATGCTGGAGACCTACCGATCCCAGGGTTTCCCAAAGATTTGCCTGTTTGTAGATAGATAGTGTCTGCTGCTTTTCTTCTTTTGGGTTGGCTAGCCACTTCTCCAGAAGGCCTCGAGCCACTTCCCGCTAGCCCAATGTTATACGCATTCTTCCTGCTTCACTTTGACTGCCCCTCATGTGAGCCCCATGTCACATGGTGGCTTCCTGTGCTGAGCTTAGATTTACATCACAGGAAGTGAGCCTCAATGTCATGCCCACCAGGGCAGCTGAGGAACAGGAGGATTGCAGAACTCTGGTCCCTGCTTATTAGCAAGCTACCCCACTTTCCCCTAATTAAAAGTCTGCAGCGATTTCCACTTCAAACAGCCCATTTTGCTACCTGCAGAAGACACTCTTAGAGGAGCTGGGAACCTTCCCATAGGGCAGAGTGGGAGTTGCTTCTCTCCAAACCTTCATTAGCACCTTTCATCACAGAGATGAAAGGTCTTGCAGGCATCAGTGATCCCCCACAGAATCCCTTTGAGCAGGAGGTGGGAACTAAGAGGGTGAGGACAAAAGTGAGAGCTCAGTCCCCAAAGTGGCTCCTTAGCACTGGTCACCAGGACCAAGGGGCTCATTGCTAGGCTGCACCAATCCAGAAGGCACTGTGGAGGTTGGTGACATTTGCTCCTGCCTGGGATTGCTGTCTAGCCAACCTCACTACTCGGTGAGCTTCAGGCCAATGAGAAAGCCTGTCTTAACACAAACAGACAGACTAACTAACCAACTAACTAACTAAGCAACCAAGGGAGATGGACTCTGAGGAATGGCGCCCAAGGCTGACCTCTGTCTCTATACACATGTACCCACACATGTATGTACATGCGCACACACAAATTCCTATTTGTGACTGATTTTTTGCTTACCATTTACACACTGGTATTATGTCTAAAATCTGTGCTAAAGCTCGCAGGTTAAAGGGTTTTCTAAATAACTGCTTACTGTTGGTTAGGCCTGGCTCTTGTTTCAGACTGGCTAAGTACTTCTCCAGAAGGTCTAGAGCTGGCCCAGTCTATACTTAAACTTCACCTTGTAGCCCAGGCTGGCTTTGAACATGAAGTCCTTCCTTCTGAGAAGCTGAGATTAGAGGCTTGTGCCAATGGGTCTGCTAGGACCATTCATATCGTTTAATTAAATGAATGCAAAGCTTTTTCCAGATTTCTTTATTATCACTGGAGTGTTTCTTATGAGTTTGTTGAAGTTCTTCCCGAGGGACCAAGAGGCTTTTAGTTATTAACGTGTGATTGATGTGCTGTCTTTTGAGTTGTTTGAAAGTGTGAGGACCCAGAGGCTTGTCACAGAGGTAGAGATGGGGACCCCTGCCATGGGGACCTCAAGAATGGGGAGACAGTCATGGTTCTGTAACAGGTAGCAGAACAGAGTGTAGGGCCCATGGGTCAGAGCCTGGGAATGTGGCCCCGGCCCTCTGAGTGTTCTGTCTCAGAGGGAAGGGAGTCAGTGTAAGTGAAGGCTGGTGGGTTGGATTAACTGTTCATGTTGGATAATGTCAAAGGAAAGATCCTCTGTCTAATTAGTACAGGATACTTCTGTGGCTGTGCACATCATCACAGTTATCTGTGACCAGTGAAGTTCTGTTGTAGCTCTGAGGGGAAAGATAAGATACTGGAATAGTTGCCCCTTTGTGCTATTACTTTGGAACTTAAATTGCATAAAGAATTCCTCAAGAAATCCTTCATTCTTGTCCTTTTGTTTCATGTCCCCTTGGAGTGTGGGATCACTTTCTCCATCCCTCTGCTTTCCGTGCCTGGTGCCACTGGGAGAGAGGTGGAATTTTGAATGAGGTGATAACAAAGTTTGATGCAAGGTTTAGTGCAATGTAGTCTAGGATTGCAGGCTGGAGAGATGGCGCAGTGGTTAAGAGTGATGACCACTCTTCTGGAGGACCTGGGTTTGATTCCAGTTCTCACCTGATGGCTCACAACCATCTGTAACTTAAAGAGGGTCTGATGTCCAGGTCTGACTTACACAGGTAGTTTACACACCCACACATACGTGCAGGTCAAACATACATCAAATAAAGTGGAGAAATAAAGTACGGAAATTTCAAAGTCTGCGATTAGTATAGAATAGGAGAGGATTTTTATGTAAGGAGCATAGTTTGGCTGGGTGCTGAGAGAACATATTAGGCAGAAGCATGACTGAGGCAGGAGCATGATGGAGAAGGCAACAGTGTGACAGGCAAAACCTGCAGCCAGCTAGACATTTCAGATAGAGTGTGGACGAGCTGTTAATACAGAAGGTGACCCTCAGCTTATAGCGAAGCTACAACCCAGTTACTCTTCAGAAATGGAAAATGTCAAGGGTTGAAGATGCAGCCAATACGCTTTCCTTACTGAACAAGGAAGCTAGTCTCGCCTGCCACAAATGTGCCCAGAGCACTGATGCTAATCAGCTCTCTGACAGAAACACAGAACCCAAAGTCTGATTCATAATAAGGCTTTCAAGAGCTCATGGGGCTTATTACACATTTCAATGAAAGTATAGAACCCAACAGTTGTATGGGGGTGCTCTGCTTCTTGTAAAAGTCAAAGAATCCAGGATACAGATGATGCATTACTATATCTAGGACTGTTTATATCTGAATCGTGGAGAGTAGGGGGACAGGTTTCCTGGTAGTTTGAGGGGCAAAAGGAGGAGAGGCTTTCCTTCAGGGACCTGGTTTAAATTACACCTCTTGGCTGTATCCCTGGAATGTATTTCATGGGCAAAACCCAACCCAAACCAAAACAAAACAAAAGAAAAATCCAAACAACAAAAACCAAAACCACCAATCAGACGCATGCCATTGTCCTGTGTCCAGCCCTTTCTAGTTGAGGTTGTAGTTATGGATACTCAGGAGAAATTAGTGGAACATTCACCTATGGGGAGGTGTCTCAGCAGGCTGAGGTCACTAAAAGGAGAAGAATTCCCTGTTCCCATTGTTTGGGGGAAATATAGATTATCTAGGAGGTGTGAGCGTCAGTCGTTTGGTCAGGCATTTGTAATGTACCCGGAACAGTGAAGTCGAATTAGTTGACCATAAAGGAACAAAATCCTGAAGACACAACATGAGTAGCTTCACATCTCCTCTACTGCTTGAAAGGTATTATCTCTTTATTCCCAATTATTAATCAATAATTTATGCTAATTGATTCACTAGTCCCCCGTCTAACTGTCATTTTCTATAAAGCCTCAGGACATGCTAGTACCTCCTTCAGGGACAAGGAAGTTTACTTTTTTTCTTTTCTAGGAAAAGATTTATTTATTTTTTATGTGCATTGATGTTTGGCCTGCATGTGTATCTGTGCTGGAATTATAGACAGGCTATGAGCTGCCATGCAGGTGCTGGGAATTGAACCCAGGTCCACTGGAAGAATAACCAGTGCTCTTAACCACTGAGCCATCTTTTTCTAAAGCAATAGTGGTTCTGCGCGTTTAGGCCTCCAGTGGGCATCCTTCTCCATCTCAGCTCCTCTTGCTAGTGAGTGTGGTATCTGTCTTTGTCTCCTTGGAAATGGATTCCGTGTGTTCTCCAAACCCCTGGTAGAGCTCTGATGCTTGCTCCCTCACAGAGGCTGGTCATTACCATACATGTATTTTGTGCCTTGTTTTCTTCCTTTAAGCTGGGCCAAACCATTTCTCCTTTAGTTGAACATGCTGACTAACTGGCAATTGCTGCTAAAAGCCCCATCTCAGAGAGATTTAGTGGCTATGGTAGCTTTAGTGAACATAGTGGATTTTTCTTTTTCTTTTTCTTTTTCTTTTTTTTTTTCTCCTTTTTTTCGGAGCTGGGGACCGAACCCAGGGCCTTGCGCTTGCTGGGCAAATGCTCTACCACTGAGCTAAATCCCCAACCCCGGATTTTTCTTTTTAAACCAAGGACTCCTGCATTCTTTTTTCACAGCAGTGTTTGGCTTCCACTCCAGGCATGGCCTCACTTGGATCATTGATCAATTCCCTCGGTTGCCTTTTCTCTCCTACTAATCTAAACCCTGTACCCCAGCACTGTGTTTCTGAAACAGGTCCTGATGTCTGTTTGCCTCTTGGTGCGTTTTGCTTTGTCTACAACAGTAGGATAAGATAGAAACAGCCACATAAACCTAGAAGCTACAGCAAGTGCCCCTCTCTACAGGGGTAATTGATGAACTGAAGCCAGCTCAGCCTTCTGCCCACTGTTTCTCTCACCTTCTGGAAAGACATTATCTGCCTTGTGGCCTTCAGTTCAGGGCTTATTAGCATTGTTTAAACTTTACCTCAGATTCTGTAGTATTGGTCCCCCGTACTACCAAGACCTTCTCAGTGAGCTGGTACAACTTTATCTTGCTCAAATTCTTTGTTAATGGGAGGAAATGAAAATATTTAGGAAAGGCAGTTAAGAGAGAACTCAGTGTAAAACTTACAGATAGCTTATTTTTAGAAATGCAATGCATTTTGTTGACAAATGTAGAAACAGAAGTTATCATTTCCCTAAGTGTTTGCCCTTGGGTAAAGGTTTGATTGAAAGTAGCAGGGCGGACTGGAGAGATGGCTTAGTGGTTAAGAGCACTGACTGCTCTTACAGAGGTCCCGAGTTTAATTCCCAGCAACCACGTGGTGGTTCACAACCATCTGTAATGGGATCCGATTCCCTGTTCTATTGGGTCTAAAGACAGCTACAGTGTCGTGAAATTAAATAGATAGATAGATATCCAGATAGATAGAGAGATAGAGAGATAGATAGAAAGAAGGGAGCATGGCTTCCTCAAGTATCCGGGGTGTCATTGCCTAAGTCACAGAGTTGCCATAAAACTAGGACCCAATGGCAGAACAGGTAGCACAGTGACTGCCCTTCGAGGACGGTGTCTAGGTTTCAGCACTAACAAAGCAGGCATCTTGTAACTGCTGTTAATATCAACTCTGAGAGGTCTGACACCTGCTTCTGGCCTCTCTGTGTGTATACAGGCACACACCCACACCCACATGCATAGAAACAAACACACGCTCGCACAGACCTATGCACACAAAGTGAATCTTTTAAAAACAGCATCTGAACTGAGGGTTCATGTTCTGACCCACAGTTCTTGCCTTGGGATGAACCTGTGTGGGGTCAGAGAATGTACCAGCCAGCAGTTGCAGTTTGAGGATGAGCGTTCCCCTGCTCAGCGGGTCCCCCACCCCTGCCCCGAGGGCCTCAGTGCGTACTTTCTCAGTTCAGCTCGTGACTCTGAAATCATTGTTTCCTTGAGGGCACTGGTCAGTCAGGATGTATTCCTTTGTTCTTTGAAACACCAGCTTGTGCCCTGTCTCCAGGAAGGAAATGTAATCACTTTGAAAAGTTTGGGAGAGTAAAATGTTTCCATTGTCTACAATGGCCAGTTGGGAATGACCCACTGGTGCATGCAAAATGAAATCTTTCCACATTCTGCCGGGATCCGGAGATGCTGTGCTAGGGAGGCTGGGATGAGACCAGCATCATGAGCGGCTCACTCAATCCTACGCTAATGGCCACTTCACTCACTCTCTCCCTTGTGTTCTGCAAGGCTATGAGGTACTTTTTATTGTTGACACTTAGAAAAACCTGCTCAAGGAAAGAAGAGTTTTTTCCAGCTCCTGGTGGAAAGGATACAGAGAAGTTACAATAATTGCCATGTGAGGAAGCTGAGGAGAGACGGACGCTGGTGCTCAGCCAGCTTCCTTGTAATTCTTTTTTTTTTTTAAATTCAGTTGGGGATTCCATTCCACAGAACGGTGCCTTCTATGTTCTGGGCTGGCTTTACTTTCTCACTAAACTTCTCTAGAAATTGTCTCGACAGTGTATCCTCTAAGCGAGTCCAAATCCAGTTAGATGGCATTGAGGATTAAGGATCACAGCACCATAAAAGGATCTTAGGTGATGTTGAACATCAAAGCACTGGTTTCTTTTTTGTATTGTGCAACTGTGCAGAAGTTATGTGTGCTCTTGGGTGGCAGAAAACTGTCCTGGTGGCATCTTTCATCCAGACCCTGGGAGGCAGAGGCAGGCAGATCTGAGTTCACCAGGGGTTGTATAAACAAGATTAGAAAATTGTCCTGTAGAGATCACATCTGACCAGGCTTAACTGATCTCGGAGACAAAGCAAGGCTCCCCAGCAGTAAGTTCCACTAATTCCTGGGAACCACCTCATAGGCAGATGTGTCCTAGTCATTCTTGCTCTGTGGCTTGCTGGTCTCCAAGACTCAGTCATTCTGCAGGGTCTGCTGAGGAATGTATCACATGTCTAAGACTCTGCTGCATGGGTTCTGGTGACCAAACTTAGGTGTTTGTTTGAACACACTTCCTGCTGTAGACATGGCTGGCAGATTGTTCTATTCTTGGCTTTCTGCTGTTCATCCTTTGGAGGGATGCATAGGGCTCTTCCTTGTTTTTACTTAGTGATTTTTTTGTACATGTTTGTATGCATGCTTGTGTGCATGTGTGTGCATGTGCTGAGTGTGGGTGTGTGCGCACATGAAAGTGCATGTATGTACGTGTGTGTATGTACATGCATTCATGCATGTATGTATGTGTATATAGGCACATCAGTGTGCATGTGCACATGCATATGGAGCCTAGAGGTCAATATCAGCATCTTCCTCAATTGATTCCCACCTCATTTTCTGAGATATGGTCTCTCATTGAGCCCGAAGCCCATCATGGCGAGGCAGGCTGGCCCCCGAGCTTCCAGGGACCCTACTGCCTCTGCTTCTCTTGCCAGTGTTACAGACACAGACCACCACACCCAACCTTTCACATGGCTTCTGGTCTTCATGCTTGCACGGCAAGCACTTTTCTGACTGAACCATCTCCAGGCATACTCTCCACTCTCCACTCTCATGTTAGAGTCAACAGGCCCTCGAATTTCCTTTTCATTCCCCACTTTTGGTAAAGAAATGCCCGGATCGTGGTGTACATCGGGCTGTTTATACTCTGTTCTCTTGCCTAAGCTGACTTTTGTACGGTTGCACTAGGTGGTTAGTTGTTCCAAGTTCTCCTTCGTTTCCCTGAGTTCCCTCTTTTCCCGTCCTTGTGCTTCAATTGTGAAGATCTCTATAATCTGAAACCTGGTAAGGAAGGTAGGTGCTGGTGGGATCCTAGCACTTGGGAGGTCAAGGCAGTGGAGGGTCAGGAATTCAAGACTAGTTTTGGCTACATGGGGATTGTCAAAAAACAAAACCAAAAAAACAAAACAAACAAACTAAACCTAAAATTAAAAATGAGGTAAATAAAAATGACTATATATGTGTACACATATGCATATGTACAAATATTATACACATACATGATGTACATGATATATATGATGTGTATATATATATATATATATATAGTGTGTGTGTGTGTGTGTGTGTGTGTGTGTGTGTGTGTGTGTGAGAAACAACATTTATGCTGTCTCTATAATGACTGGATGTACAGCACTCTCTTAATAGTTCCCACAGCTGTCACAACTGGTATTTCCAGCCTGTTGTGCTTAGAGCTTATGGCAGTGGGGCTAACCTAGGTGAGAGATTATGACAGTTGTCGGGGACTATGGAAGGACAGGTGATAGATTAGTCTTAGACATTTTTCAGGCCACTTACCTCTACGTGAGATTCCTGTTTTATTTGCACATGAGTCTTGTCTCTCCTTTCTCTTCCTGTCTTTCCTCTTTGAACAAGCACTAGGAGTAATGATGGGGATGCTTCCGAATGTGGCTAGCCAAAGGAGGACCAAGGAAGGCATAGGGAGGTTTTCACTCTTCTGCTCAGCATGGGTGACTTCGGACTCTGGGCTCTGGTGCTGTCTCGAGGTGGTTTTCTGCCTCATCTCTCCCACAGGCCTAACACACTGCTGTAAAATATGACATGTGTTGTCTGTGACAGAGACTTCCCCTAAAACTGAATGTGCTGGTGCCAGTTTGTCTGGAAGTGACTAGTGACCTTTGCAGTTCTCTAATGAAGAAACTTATGCCTGTCATCTCCAGAGCCAATAAGCCAACCAGGTGAACATTGCTTCTATGTCCAGAAGCCAAACTGTAGACACTAGTGCAAAATCAATTTACTTCATCCTAACTAGGGATGAAACAAGTTTCTTAGAAGAACCTTCCTGTGTGTGCTAGAAAACACAGCAGACACAGAGGTTGAGGAAAGCAAGTATGATGCTAGATTTGGCAGCTCGGGGGCTTCAAGGCAAGCACCCCAAGAAAACCAGCCAATAAACTTCCTGGTGTTTCTAACAAAGCTATTGTAATCTTGTAGGGTTGCACTGAGGACAGCCCTACTCTGTCCCAGGAGGAATGTTGAAGAATTTGTAGAATGATTTCGTTGTTTTACTGTTTTTGAGATAGGGTCTTGCCATGTAGCCTAGGTTGGTCTTCAACATGCAGCAATCCTTCTGCCTCTGCCTCTGTCTTCCGAGTGCTGCATCACAGGGATGCATGGCCACACGCATCATATAGGACTATTTTACAACACTCAGAGAGCACGCCCTTAATCCCAGCTCTTGGAAGGCAGAGGCAGAGGCACAACTCTGTGTGTTCAAGGTCAGTCTGGTCTACATAGGAAGTGCCAAGACAGCTAGGGCTATTAGACAAGAAACCCCGCGAGGGGTTGGGGATTTAGCTCAGTGGTAGAGCGCTTGCCTAGGAAGCGCAAGGCCCTGGGTTCGGTCCCCAGCTCCGAAAAAAAAGAACCCCCCAAAAAAAAAAAAAAAAAAAAAAAAAAAAAAAAAAAAAGAAACCCCGATCAAAAGAGCCAACACCAACCAACCAAAAAACCAGCAACAAAACAAACAAAATTCAAACCAATTGACCAAGCCAGAATCCTCTAGTAGAACCCCAGTGGAGAACAGTTTCCTCTGTTCTACCACGGGTGCTGGTGTGGTAATTTCTGTTTTGAGGGTGTTACCATTCTCATATTTGAGTCTACTTGAAGACTAAGGCCAGGTCCCACTTTCACAGCCCCTCATCTTGGGCTGTAATCTTGGTGCAGCTGATGTGATTGATCGGCTTTTTTACCGACTGTAGAACTGTGAGCAAGTCACCATCTTGAACACAGCATAGTGCATGGAAGAGAACAGTTGTCCAGACACACTTCTTGAACTAAATTTAAGTTAACCAACAGATATTCCTGATGTAGCCACTGACGCTGCAAAGTGCTAACTTTTGTGTTCTTCAATTTTGTCTCTGGATACGTGAACCCTTGTGGGAGTCCCAGGGAAGACTGGTTTATTCTAAATGGAAGCGAAATTGGCCGATAGGACCTCAGCACAGAGAGTACAGTGGTCCCAGTGGGTGCAGCCTAATTCTGCCTCTGGCTGCTGATTTCTTGCTTGCCTTGTAGGAATCAGCCAGTATGTGTGTAGATGGGAGTTCAATGGACGCTCATTACTTTCATTGTGATGAGTCAACTCTTCCTCATAAGTGGCAGCTTTTCTAACACTGTTCATTGGGTGACTCTGATTGGTTTTCCTTTGTGGAGCTCAGAATCTGATTGCTCTTGTCCTTTGTCTAGGAACAGCAGTGCACTAGTGATGATGATGATGATGATGATGATGATGATGATGATGGGTGACAGAGACAAAGAGAGACAGACAGAGAGGCAGAGAGAAATAGAGATAGAAAGAGAGACAGAGAGATACAAAGAAAGAGATAGAGACAAAGAAGGAAATAGTGAGACACAGAGAGATAAAGATAAATAGATAGAGAGTGAGACAGGTGATCACAGAATCCACACAGTTTGCCATAATGCAGTCTTACCTAATGCCTGAAAATGACCTCCTAATATCTCCTATCATTGTCCCTTGAAGCTCTAAAGGGCCACCAGACTGGTTTGCTAAGTCAGCTATCTGGGAGTGGTGATCTTGGATAGGTTTAGTCAGATACAGCAATCTCGAGTCATGTGATGGGAATTAATGGAGACCAAGAGTCTCGTTTCTCACTTCCAGGCCTGGAAAATTTCCCATTCATTGTTTGACTTCTAACACTGAGTCCTGTGAATTGATAAGCTACCGAGCTGATAACAGCCTAGAGCAACAGTCCCCAACCTGTGGGTCACAACCTCTCTGGCAAACCTCTATCTCCCAAAATATTCACATTATGATTCATAACAGTAGCAAAATTACAGTTATGTATGGCACATCAACAAAAATAGGTTTATGGTTGGGGTGGGGTTACCACAATGAAGTACAGTATTATAGGGTCACAGCATTAGAAAAGTTGAGGAGCACATGGGGAAAGCAAACTCAGGATATTTAAGGCATATTCCTCAAGGTGGTGCTGAACACAGTGAGTATAATTCGTGAGTTGGAGAGAGCAATGCTAGTCAGTTAGAGCTGCGGGGATAGAGTATATGTTACCATTCACGAGCTCTTGGGTTTAATCTTCAGGACCAGGAAGGAAAGTACTTTTACCTACTTGGAATAGGGCGAGAAGAATGGATTTGAAGGCAGTCGGATTGTGACCACGTCTTTGTCTTCAGATGGTTCTTTCTGGCCACTGTTGATATTGGAACTTGAGTGCTTTGGGTAACACACCTGGTCACGTGGTAGTGAGTGTTAGATAAACAGGAGCACCTAGTTCATCTTTCTTTTTTTTTTTTTTCTTTTCTTTTTTTTTTTGGAGCTTGGGACCGAACCCAGGGCCTTGCGCTTACTAGGCAAGCGCTCTTCCACTGAGCCAAATCCCCAACCCCTAGTTCATCTTTCTAATGTAACACGTATTGGTTTAGTGTGTGTGTGCTACATGTGCTTGTGTGTATATGTGTTTGCATATGTATGAATGCACATGCGTGTGCATGTGTGGAGGTCAGAGACTGATGACATGTGACTTCTTCAATTACTCTTCACTTTATTTACTGAGGCCTAGTCTCTCACAGATTAGCTAAACTTGATAACTAGGCTTGCCCAGGGTATCCCTTTCTCAGATTTTAAGTTCTGTGGTGCTGAGGATCCGAACTCCTGTCCTCATGCCTGTGTTGTAAGTGCTTCATCTACTGAGCCATCTCCCCATCTCTAAGGTACCATTTAAATGTACTTCTCACTTGGTGATGTAGTCAATGGTACAGGTCATAGGTAACTTCTAGGGAGGGTGGGAAGAGAATTTTAAGTACTGTTTAAAATAAAAAGCTAACAACTTTTTATCTCAAAAAAACAAAAACAAAAACCTCAAGGAAGAAAAATGTAGGACGTATTTGTATTAAGTGAAAGTGATGTCATGGAGCCAAGCAGGCCACTCTGGGACTGCCTGGTTTTCACATTGAAAAGGGTATAATGGCTGTGCTCAAATGTACCAGTGTGCAGGTGCAGGAACAAACACATCCTTTGTTCCAACAAAAAGCACAATTGTAACTTTAATGTCTTTCAAACCTTATATTTAATGATGGCTCTTAAATGCTTTAACCTCCCTTGTAGCCCATCACCCACCAGAGGTAGTGGAAAAGACAGGATACAGGGAAAGGGACCTGTTTAGAATGGTGCTTTGGAGCAACTTCTGTCTGTGCTGTCTGGAAATCGGCAGTTCAGTTCACAGGTTAGCAGGCAGCGGCAGCTCCATCCACTCGCAGACACTTCATGGATACACCAGCAGTTCAATTTGGTAGTCCAGTTAGCAACAGCCAATAGGTAAAGGTGCCAAGGACCAAGGGAAGCCTTTGTGTTGACCTCTGTGACTAGCTAGGCTTTCTGAAACACACAACATTCCTGAGGGACACTTTTGACAGGCTCCTTTGGATTAACTCTTAAGGGACTATGTCTCTGAATCTGCCTGCTAGATAGTGGTGTGTTTAGGCCGCTAAGTTTCCACTCAGGGCACAGACTTCTATCCTGTCCTTTGATTTTTTTCAATTCCTGGTATTATGAGCTATGAATTATATGGGAAGAGTCTATCCTTGGTGACCTTCATACCTGTGGTGGATGGACAGGTATGGCTTGCATAGACTCATGTGTTTGAATGCTTGGCCACAGGCAGTGACACTATTAGGAGACCATTCCTTATTGGAGGAAGTGCATCCCTGTGGAGGTGGGCTTTGAGGTCTCCTACACTCAAGCTATGCCTATTGTAGGACACGGTCTTCTGCTGCCTTCAGATCAAGATTTGGAATTCTCAGCCCCTTCTCCAGCACCGTGTCTGCCTGGACACTGCCAGGCTTCTCACCATGCTTATAATGGACTAAGCCTCTGAAACCATAAGCCAGCTCCAATTAAATGTTTTTCTTTATAAGAGTTGGCATGATCATGGTGTATCTTCACAGCAATAAAACCCAAAGTAAGTCAGTACCTGATTATTTCCAATAAGCATCAGCACCTTGAATTCCATAGACTCAGTAGACAGAGTCTGTGTTAAAACCTGTAGTTATAAGATGCTGTCATATCTAGCCTGTGGAAAATCCCCCCTGTACTGTAGAGAGAACATCCACTTGCTGAAGGTGGGTCTTGGTCCAGCTTGATGAGGGCCCACTTGTTTACATGACACTGGGTAAAGTAGGAAAGGCAGTGATGTGGATGGTGATTCACAGCAGAGTGTTCTTGGTGACAACTAATGGTCCCACTTGGAACCAAGCCAGTTGTCTGAGTGAGGGTATTACTGCTGTGAGCAGGCACCATGACCAAGGCAAGTCTTGTAAAGAACAACATTTAATTGGGACTGGCTTACAGGTTCAGAGGTTCAGTCCATTATCATCAAGGTGGGAGCATGGCAGCATCCAGGCAGGCGTGGTGCAGGAGGAGCTGAGAGTTCTGCATTTCCACCTGAAGGTTGTGAGCAGAATACTAGCTTTTCAGGCAGCTAGGAAGAGGCACTTAAAGCCCACAACCACAGTGCCATGCCTACTCCAACAAGGCCACGCCTACTCGCACAGGGCCACACCTTCTAATAGTGCCACTCCCTGGGCCAACCATATACAAACCATCATAACAAGGTTCAGTTCATGGGGGAGGTCTCACGGTCTGTTCTTCATCTCCAAGATGTGCAGGCTTGGTATCACTGTGCTCTTAGATCAACCTTCCCACTTCATTTTAGTCCACAGTGAAAAGGGATATGATAACTTCCCCTCGTTTTTACCTTCAGTCATGGTGATATGCTGAGGAAGCAGGCTATTTTGAGATAAAATCATGTTGAATTGTTAGCGATCTGATGGGTAAGTTTTTCTACTTAGCCATGTATTACTTATCACTCTAAGCACCATGCATAAGCAACTGAGAGACACAGTAGAAGACAAAGAGGAGCCCTTCACTTTCAAAACTGTGAAAATCAAGTAAAGGAAACCTCCTTGGCACACATCTGTAATCTCAGCATTGGGAGGTGGATGTGGGAGGAGCTAGAAGTTCAAAGCTGGTCTTAGCTGTACAGTGAGTTCAGGGCCAGCCTGTGGTACATGAAACCCTGTCTTAAATAAAAAGCAACCGAACGAAATAATAATGTATATGTCTAGACATTTACTCTACTCCCTTGAGGGTCAGAGAACACTGCAGAAGGTGGGTTAGGAAGAACATAAGAACTAGAAGACTTCAGGATACTATCTTCTAAGTAGGATGTGGACATGGAAACTATGAACTCATAGTGGCTGTGTGTGCTGCCACTGGGTTAACGTGAGCCCTTCTATCAGTAAGCTATGGGGGTGGGTAGTGACCCATGTGGCCCCATCATATACTGTTGTTGATCTGTTGACAACTGATAGATTCTGGAAGAAGGGGAAGCATGTTATTCAATTGTATAGCTACCGGTGAGCCCAGTAGGCTTGGATGGTTATTTCTGAACCCGAATCACATAAATGACTCTAATTAAAATCTGTGGGATACTACATAAAAACAAAAGAGAGCCAGTAAATGGGTAAAAGAGGTGTGCATATATGAAATTATACAAGAACGATATTCATTCAAAAAGTCCAATTAGTAGGAAACAGAAAAGGGGAGAAGTAATCACAAGGCAGTTGACTACCTGAGAGTGGTAAGTGGGTTGGGGACCATTAACCCTGTAAGGGGAAAGTAGGGATGTGTGGATGGGTGTTGAGGAGCAATCGGGTTCTCCTGGGAGGCATTTCTGGGGGACACAAAGAATGCATAGATACACATGGAATAAAAAAATCTGTTATGTTCCTATGAAAGCTCACAGAATTAATTGTCACATCACATGCTGAGACACAATGTCATTGCCACTACACAACATAGAATGTGACGAGTTGTCTATTTCATAGTGTTTGTTTGAGTAAGATAGCTGTCCGTCAAGCTATTTGTGAAATAGAATAGTTCTTGGGGTTTGAGGGTCTTCAGTATGTTCTATTTGGATGCACTCCAGAGAAGTTCAGTTCAATTTTCTATTACCAGCTCATCATGCCTCCGATTCACCTGAGTTGATATCGAAGTGAATTGCATTATTTTGTCAATACGAGATTTATTCTATGTGGCAAGCCATCTTGATTGCTGGACCAGATGACTAAACATTTTCTTGGAGCCATTTATGTCCCTTTTTGGACAATTTCAGCTATCTCTTGTGGTTTCAAATTATTATCTGTAGAGTAAAGGTAATGGGAGGGTTCATGTTTGTGTAAACTGGGTGGGATGGCACATACCTCTAATCTCAGCCCTTGGGAGCAGAGTCAGGCAGATCTTTGTGACTTTGAGGTCTACATATCAAGGTCCAGGCTATCCAGGGCCATCTAAAACAAACAAAAAACCAACAAATATGTATTTACATTTTAATTATTGTTTGTGTGTGTGTGTGTGTGTGTGTGTGTGTGTGTGTGTGTGTGTGTGTTTGTTTTTCCCTCTCCCGCTCTGTGTGGTAGGTGTCTGTGTGTCTCTAGGAGCACACACAACATGTCTCTCTCTAGGGTATTTTCCTAACTCTGTTTTGACTGCTCTCTGAATGAAGCTCAGTGTGACCACAGACATTGCCGTACACTCTCTGTCTGGCTACTGGAGTAGTTAGGAGCTTGGTCACCCTAGGCTCACCAGGTCCATCTGGTCTTTCTCTTTATCCTCTACCTGCCTATTATCTGCCTTTGCGACTTCTTTATCACCTATATCTAGCTACCTCATTTTTGTCTACCTAGCTATTTATTGGTGCCTTCTTTTTCCTCCCTCTCTGCTTACCCATCATCCTCTCTTCACCCCCTGCCTATCATCTGTCCACGCTCGCTGGGTCCCTCTCATCAATATGAAGTTAAGGGATGGAAAAAGAAACCTCCCTCTCCAGTTAGGATTGGGAAAGACCCTCGAATTTTCTTTACAGTTAATCATTTGACAATGCACACATTTCTTATAGATATTCTTCTGCTCCTATCGAGTCTGTGATCTAGCATAATGCTGAGACGGTGACTTTTAACCACAAAACTCAAATTGTGAAAAAACTGTTTCTCACTACTTCTGTCTCTCTGATGTCGTTTGGCAGGGCTGAGTGATTGACAGATACCTCTTCAGCCAGCTCCTGGTGGATGGATGAATAAGCGTTATCTACACGAAGCTCCCTACTTAAGGGTAAGTTTGAGATGCTGTGTCCCAGTCTGTGGAAATCTGTCAGTCTGGTCGCCTTGCTGAATGACCACATTCCTGTGTGACTAGAGAGTGTATGGGGATTGGGGGCAGGGCAGTGGATTCCTCAGTGCTGATACAGAGGATCTGGCAGGCATGGGCTCTAGTTTGAGTAAATTATCATGAGGGCACTTGGCTGGATGATCTGCTCCTGTAGAAAACTGGCCAGTCCCTCTCTAGGACTCTAGATGGAGGAGATGGAGCCCAGGAGCTGTGTCTTGAATGGTAGATACTGATTGGCTCAAACTCCATGATAAGTAGAACCCCTCCCCTCACACCTGAGAACATCTAGCAAGGACAGCTTCTGTCTGGAATTGTAGGGTCAGGTAAGCCCCAAGCTCTGGACATACAGAGCCTGCCAAGGTGCTCTAAGACTTCCATTGTGTCCTTTAGGCTGCGCCCTCCTCATCTTCCCCAGTAGAAGTGTTGCTGGAGTGGCTGCCACTCAAGGCAGCGTTTGGGGAAGAGGCTGCTGGGAAGCTGGGAGGATCTGAAACCCATGCTGCTTTGCAGACTGGCGTTCGAAAAACAAACTTTAGCAGCCTTTCCTGATTTCCCTGGCTGATTGCATGGTACAAAATGAGCTCTCAGCTCATGGCTCCACCTCCGAGGGTCCAGAAACCATCCAACCCAATGACCTCAAAGCTCCAGTTCTGTCACCCTATTTTAATTTTCTGTTGAATGCTGCTGGTTCCTCCCTGTTCATTCATTCATGTATTTGTATATCGACTTCTTGTCTTCATTGGAGCTAGAGGTTCTGTCTAGTTCATTGCTGCCTGGTTCTAGAGCCCATATTTATGAATTATGCATAACAGGCATTCGTGTGTGGTGTGTGTGTGTGTGTGTGTGTGTGATGTGACTGTGTGTCTCCATGTGGGTCAGAGGTCAACCTCAGGAGCTGTCAGTTTTAATTTTTATTGAGACCCTGGCCTGGCTTGCTGACTTAGCTCAGTTCAGTGGCCAATGAGTCCCACTGTTTTCAGCTCTGGATTCTAGGCTGTGCCACACCTGCTTCCATTTTCTTCATACGAACTCTAGGGGTGGAACTGTGCTGTGGCATGGTGTCCTCTGAACACAGTAGCTATCACTCTCATCAGAACAACTGTGTTGCAAAGACCCCTGAGCACAGCTTTAATGACTGTTGACCTTCCTGTACAGAAATAAGGGGTAGCATCACTGAATCTTCACCTGAGACTCCAGCCATCCCCCTAACCCTGCACCTCCTGGCCATTTGTATAGAATTCTGTCCTAATTTCATGACGCTGGAGTCATATGAACTCTGGAAATGTTAGGTTTTGCAGTCTGTGGAAGATTAATTAAAGTGAAGGAACTCTGTTGATTTAGCTCTGGATAAGTCACCAGCTGTACTGAGGCCAGACGTTTGGGTAGTATTGCTGCTTTTGGGGGAGGGGTGTTGTTCATATTTCTGTGAGTAATCCCTCACATATGTTCTGTAAGTAAGCCATAAACTCATTCTCTAAGGTGCAATTTTCTGGACTCTGGTGGGAAAGAGTTCTCACACTTGCTTGCAAGGTCTATGTCAGGCTGGAGTTTCTAGGGAAACACTGTGTGTGTGTGTGTGTGTGTGTGTGTGTGTGTGTGTGTGTGTGTGTGTGTGTGTGTTGTACATATATATGGATCACAGAGGTTGATATCAACCATCTTCCTTGGTGTTCCTTGACTTATATACAGAGGCAGGGTCTTTCACTTGAATCTAGAGTGTCAGCATTTGGCTAGTGGAGCTAGCTAGCTTGCTCTAGGGACTCCAGCTGTGTCCTCTCTGTGGTAGGATTACAGGCAGCTGCTACACTTTCTTGGTTTTTATATAGGTGCTGGGATCTGAACTCTGATCCTCTCACTTTTGGGCAAGTTCTTTACTCACTGAGCCATGTCCACCCCCATCTCCCCCACTTCCATTTATAGCTATTTAGTCACCAGCTGAGTTTAAAAACAGTCTTACCCCAAGTTTGGCTAGCTTGCTCTTTTCCTTAAAATCTCAGGACTTGATGGAATGTGTGTGTGTGTGTGTGTGTGTGTGTGTGTGTGTGTAAAATTTGCATGTGTGTAGATCCCAGGCTAGCTAGGGGACCCCAATTCCACCTGGACACAGCCCTTACAAGGAGCCAAAATTGAACTGAAGTCTAAGGAATCTGCTGAGGACCTCCTGAGCTCTAGGGGGAGCAGTCCTTGGGTTTGCTTCTTCGTTTTATTTGACAGGCAGACATGCTTCTGGCTTATGCATTGATGTAGACCTGGGGGGAGTGCAGTGCTGGGCAGGGACATTCAGGGCCAGTGACCTCAGCTGGGTTGGAAGGGGGTAGAGTGTGAGCGAGCATCTAATGAAAAGAACCACATTGATGAGGAGTTTTAGAATGCTTAGCCCGCTGGAAGTTATTCTCAGCTGCCTTTATTTCATTTATTTTTTAACAGTACAGTGTGCTAAGAGGCACCCTCTGCTCAATACATTGAAACCAAAGAGAACAGCCCATCTGTGCAGGTGATGGAGGAGGGGCCCAATGTTGTTGTAAAAATATAAAAATAACAAAGTATTGTGGTTCTTTTACCCCGCTAGGTCCGGCACCTCAGTGTCCAGATATCTGCTAGATATCTTGGCGGAAACACATCCCAGCTGCACACTTTCCTACACTCAAACCCTCACATAAAAGAACACATGACACAATAATCTTAGATCCAATTGATAAGATATAATTGCCCACTTAAACATACAAAGCCCGGTACCGTCCATCCTTTAGGAACATTAATAACAACCTGTAAATACACAGAGCAGAATCTTAACATCACCTGCCATAGCTTCTCACCCTCTCCTCTGTCTCCTCCTCCGCCTCCTTCAAACTTCTCTCCCACCCGTCCTTCCTTCTCCTCCAATGACAGGCCTCCTTCTATCCTGTGCCTGCCCCTCACCTGTATTTTACAAATTCAATGGGGAGGTTCTGGTGAAGTCACCTGAGTTCTGAGTACTGACTAGGCAGCTGTCCTTGGGGCAGTGGAATTAGCATCAAAATACAGATCACTCCAGGGCGAACCACAACAGCCCAAGTTAAAAGGAAGGTTGGGCTTTGTAGCTCACTGTGTTTATCTCCTCACAAAATTAGATTCACTGACTTTGGTTTGCACTGAGTAGGATCTTTGCAGTCTGAGCAGTATCACTTTAATTTAAAAAAACAAACATAAAAACAAACAAACAAACAAACAAAAAACCTCCTCTGATGACTGCTAGGCTCTGGTCCTAGCACATTCAACTGTAGGTTGAAGGATTTGTGGCTGGGTTGGTGTCCCAGTCCCTACACTTGAGGCCTTGGCTGATTATAGAAGGTGGTGGCTGGTTCAGGGTCCATGTCCCCCATTACTAGGACTCTTTGCTGGGCTACTCTTGTAGATTCTATGGAGTTTCCATTACACTAGGTTTCCTGAAATGGCCCCCTCCCCCAATTCCAGTCTTTTCTCCCTTCCTCCTCCTGCCACCTGATCCCTTCTGTTCTTAACCCTGCCTGGCCCAGTCCACCCACAAAAATCTATTTCTCCTTCTTAAGGAGATTCATGCATTCTTCCCCCCACCCATAAGCCCATCGGAGAAACCAGAGAGACTTTATCCAGCAATTGATGGTGGCAGATGCAGAGTCCCAGGAGCCAACAGTAGGCAGAGCTTGGAGAATTCTGCAGAGTTGGGGAGGGGAGGATTGGAGGACTCAGAGGGGTCAGGGACCCACCATGAGAACAAGGCCATAATCAACTGACTGGAACTCATGGGATTACACAGAGATAGGGAAAATGTAGGGGTCTGACATAGGTTCTCTGTATATACCTTATGGCTGAATAGTGTGGGAACAGAACTGAAGATGGGAAGTGGGGGCTGAGAAAAAACATATCCCAGGAAATCTGACTCTGGAGACCAGCACCAGGGTGCAGATCTGAGTTTATTGCCTGCCCATAAGCTTATATACAGTGTTTGAGCTGATCTCAAGCCACTACATCCTCAGCCAATCATATCTCGACACACTGTGCTCCAATGAAAGCCCTGGCTGATGAGGTAACTCAGAAGGAGGGGGAGAAAGGGGAGGTATCATCCCCAGTGAGGACTTCTGTGAAGATGGGGGAAGCAGCCCCCCGCCCCCCCAGCTCACTGGTATGCTAGCAGTCAATTTAGACCTAATGCCTTGTACCGCAGATCAGGGGCTCTTAGAGTAATCTCAGGAGCCTGTGGTGCTTCAATCTCTCTTTTTTCCTTTACAAGGTTGACTTCTACATCTTCACAGAAGGGCTTGGTTTTCTTGTGTGAATACTAACAGTGTGTGTGTGTGTGTGTGTGTGTGTGTGTGTGTGTGTGTGTGTGTGTGTGTGTGTCCCTTACTCTTTTGTCTACTTGTGGGACCCTTTTCTTCCTACTGGGTGGCCTTGTCCTACCTTGATGTAATGGTAGGTGCCTGGTTTTATTGTGGCTTGTTATATGGTGTTTGGTTGATGTCCCTGGGAGGCCTGTTCTTTTCTGAGGGGGTATGGGGGTTGGAGGGGTTGGATCTGGGGGAGAAGGGAAGTAGAGAGGATAGGCTGGGGTGAGGAGAGGGAAGGAAACTGTGGCCAGGATGTAATATATTAGAGAATTTAAAACCTCCACAATTATTAAGCAACAAACAAATAACAAAACAAAAAACACACCACCAAACCAAACCAAACAAATGCACTGGGGGTTAACAGGCAGGATGGAGCACTTTAATTACATTTTACATTTAGATCCAGGCAGTGTAGGCTCACTGTCTGAGATGTTCAACTCTTTAAAATGTTGCAAACATGCATGGCTATTGTTTATAGGCCACAATTTCATGAGTGTTTTTCCTAAGAGATTTTTTTTAACTCCATCAAAAATTTATTTTAACCCCATATGTAAGTTTCTTTTCAGTAGCATGACTTTTTAAAAAGTACACATTTCATGACTTGCACAGTCATATCCCCATTTACTTAGAAAGCATTACTGTAAAACATTGTCAATTGAATTTCAAAATGGAGGTTGTAGGGACTGCGGAGATGGCTCAGTGGTTAAGAGCACTTGCTAATCTTTCAGAGAACCAGAGTTAAGTTTTCAGTGCCCACACTGAGCAGCTCACAACTGCCTGTATTTGCGGGCCCCAGGGGATCTGATACCCTCTGCTGGCCTCTGAAAACATCCACGTGCGTGTGTGTGCACACAAATAGGCAGGCACACAATACATGCACATCAACAGCAAAAATTCAAAATGTAGGTCTTGAAGCATTATCATCTGTTATCATCAAAGTGTATTCGATTTGGATATATTAACTTACAGGAAAAAAATCCTGGGAAGGAAGGCTTGTGAAGAATTGGTTTTAAAATTTAATTTTAGTCGTATAATACTTGCTGATTCTTAGAAAATAATTAGCTGTTAAATTAAAGAGGTCTGGGGCAGTGAGTAGATAAAGGTGCCAGTCTGAATACCCGAGTCTAACTCCCACTGGAGCTCACAATGAAGAGGAGAACCACTTTCACAAGATGTCTTCTGATTTCCACATGTGTGCTGTGGTTTGTGCACACACATGCAAGTGCACACGTGCACACATGCACACGCGAGCGAGCGCGCACACACACACACGCGCGCAGGTTTTGAAAAAATGAGGTTTGCTTGTTATATGATGCAGCACTTGAACTTGTAAATAAGATGCTATTTGAATCTTATGAATATTCATGATATAAACTTGATTTCCATAATGATCAGCTCCTTAAGGCTTTTTTTCCCCTGTACATCTTGAGATCTTTTAAACACTCAAAGTTTCTGTTTTGAAACTTAGATTTACTCCGGCTTTTTTTTTTTTTTTTTTTTTTTTGGAGCTGGGGACTGAACCCAGGGCCTTGTGCTTCTAGGCAAGCGCTCTACCACTGAGCCAAATCCCAACCCCTACTCCGGGCTTTAAAGTGGCACATCATCTAAGTTTAAGTTTTCTTTGACTTGACGATTCTGAAGTTGTTTCTAGTTTGCTTTCAGGGTTAAAAATTTATTTCTCACTCAATATAAAGCAGCAATTTTGGGGGCTTATGCGGTGCGTCTCCTGTCACTTCCAGGGCCTCCTTAGAGCTGGAGGCAGGAACTGTGGTGAGCAGGTAGTGTGGCTGCAGCGGTGCAGTCCTGATGCACTTGGGAAATTCCTCAGAAGGCTGCCTGAGGAACCGCAGGCAGGAATTCCTCACACTTCTGTGTGATGGACAGGGATCACACAGGGGGTGGCTTTATTTACTTATTTGCATATATCCACTGTGCACAATAATGGATTTCTTGATGGTATTTTCATGTGTGCCCTTGATCTTTTATAACTCTCCATTACTCTCTTTTGCCTCCTCTCTTCTTGGTGGACCCTTTCCTCTTCACAAAGAGCTTCCTTTCTATTTTTATGGCCCCTTTTTAAATGTCTAGATATGAGAAAGCATGTAATGTTTTGTCTTTTGAAGTTTGGGCTTATTTCACTTGACATGGTGATCACTAGTTCTGTCCATGTTCTTGCAAATGACTTGATTTCATTTTTTTTTTTTTTTTTTTTTTTTTTTCGAGCTGGGGACCGAACCCAGGGCCTTGCACTTGCTAGGCAAGCACTCTACCACTGAGCTAAATCCCCAACCCGATTTCATTCTTTTTTTAATTGAATAGTTTATGTATTTAAATTTCCAATGTTATCCCCTTTCCAGGTCCCTCCCTCACGTCCCCCTCCCCCTACTTCTATGATGATGCTCCCCCTTCCACCCACCCACTCCTACCTCACCACCCTGCCATTCCCCTACAATGGGGCACTGAGCCTTCACAGGTCCAAGGGCTTCTCCTCCCATTGATGCCCGACAATGCTCTCCTCTGCTACATATGCAGCTGGAGCCATGGGTTGCTCCATGTGTATCTTTGGTTGGTGTTTTAGTCCCTTGGAGCTCTGGTGTCCCCGCCAGCGGGGACCCAGTTATTCAGGGTCCCGAAGGGGCGCTACCCTGTGGGCCTAAATGGGGGTGAAGAGAAGAAGGAGACCAAGCAAGATTCTGTTGTCAAGGTCTCGTTTATTGAGAGAAATGTACAACATTTAAAGCTCTGAGGCAGGAATAGAAGCAGGAACTGAAGCTTAGGGTGGGGGAGTACTGGGAAGTGCCCAAGGATATAAGGTGAATCACTACACTGCAAGATATCCTCCTATAACAAAGAGGCAACAGTCTTCTGGGGACAAGTTCTTTGAAAAGGTCGAACCCTTCTCAGGAATCTGCTCAGGGACATCCGGTGTTTTGCTCAGGCTGAAACATCCTGTCATTGCTCCCAGGGTCTTCCTGGGAGAGGCTCTTAGTTCAACAACCTCAAGTCTGTATGGCAGTCAACTCAAGGTTAAACCTCTGTGGCCATGCAGCCCAGAGTCAAGTAGCCACCTTGAGCTAAGCAGTCACTAAGCAGCTAGGCCCAAATCCAATACGGCTCACTGCATCTCCCCCGTTATTCTTTTTTTTTTTAAAAAAAAAGGACCATTAGGGGGAAGTAGTGGTCTGAGATAGATCAGACATGCCTCACAGAGTGCCCAGATCGGCCATGGCGAGCAACTCTTGCAGTTAGGGCTGCACCCCAATGGCTAGGAATGAACTTATGCTGTAACACACCGTTCTGGGCTATCGTGTGTGTGTTATTGGGGGGAAACTGGGCAGAGGAGCATTTGACCCCCAGCATTTAAACGGGGGTGTAGCCACCTCTGTCTTAGGATCGACCTCTCGAACCCCAGCCTTATCTGTCATAGGATCACCTTGTCGCCCCCAAGGCACCATGTCTTAGATTGGTCAAGGGTCAGAGGAAGTTGCCCGTCCCTGAGGATAGCTACATTGGATCATCTTCTCATTCCTCTTACTTGAGCCCAGGGGCGAAAGAGTAGGAGCCAGATGGCATTAATATAAGAGATTGTGGAAGTTGAGCCTCTCCCGATAAGTAGTGGGCACCTCATCTGGTTCTCCTCAGCTGCTATGGCCATACCACCAAGGGCCTAGTCAAGCCTCTCGTGTAATAAAATTTAGAATTCCCAATTGTTAGCAACTACTCCAGAAAGTTCACCCACTGTGTTTGCCTAACAATAGATTGGGGGGCAGGTAACTCCAGACACTGCAGACACAATGGCTGCAGCAGTAATGGCTGCTACAAAAGCAGCGAAAGTGCCAAGGTCTTTCCCAGGACAGTTCAGGATCAGTCATTCTTCTCTGGAACAACCAGCAGGCAAGGGAACTCTGCCCCGGTTATATAGATCTCAGACAACACCAGTTAAGGCAGCAAGAGTCACCAGGGGAATGAGGGGGGATCTTCTATCTTTCTCTCAGGGCAGAGGAAAGACTCCAGGGACCCGAACCACGAGAGCTGAATCTTCATGTAATCAGGATCAGCAAGTCTCAGCAACCACCTCTGGCAGCTGGCATACTCTTGTAGCATCCTGTAGAAAAAACACAAAGATTCCCTCTTCCCCATATAAAATACCTGGACAGGATCATGCCAGTATGTGGGTCTTTCTATTTCACCTAGGCAGAAGTATGCCTAGTTGTAGGGTGCCATAAACACCAAACAAGAGTTCCTTGGCATACAAATTTTAACATTGAAATAAAAGGAGTATTATTTAGCATACAGGGGTAACTCCCCCTTTTTATTTATTAAGATATTGTTAAGATATTATTTATTAAGATAAGTCCTTGAGGATTAAATTGAGGACATTGAGCACTTGTATTTATAAATTGACTTGTATACCAAATTATTGTTTTGGTGATATAAAGAATGAGATTTTTTGACTGTTTCTATATAAGGCCTATAATCTGCCTGGTATCATTGTCCTCCCTTGCTAAGGGGTCTAGGCAATCCAGTTTGAGTTCTTAAATGATCTATTAAGGAACAGTACTTAGTGCTCTTAACCATTAAGCCATCTCTCCAGCCCCTCACCAGCTTTATTTACCTAAACATAAGCATTAATTAGAAATGCCAAATCCTATAAATACTGTCCAGATTCAGTCTTACTAGAAATCCCTGAGCCGGCAGGGTGAGGCTGGGCGTTGAAAGTAAGCAAATGGAGCTTCCTCTTTTCGTGAGGGTGTGTTATCAACTCCATTACCATTTTCAAAGAGCTGGGTCTATGGTTTTGTTTAGTTCTCTGAGCCAGAGCACTGAAAGGACAGTGAGTTGTCAGACATTCACACTGAAATCATCACTCACTGATTTCAAGTAGAAAACTTGTCTCCAATAAAGCATTAAGTAATTGTAATCAATTGTAAACCACAAGCCACACATTGGTTATCAGCATATGAATTGAAAGCTTGATTTTTAACATTTAAAAACAGTGGCTACAGCACGTAATTTAATAGTCTGTGTTGAAGCAGGAGAAACTCAAGAGAATAAACAAGTGATCCAATCATACATGTAGCCTTTTCATTAGATGAACCACCTATAAATACACTAAGCGCATATTCTATGGGTTGCATGCACAAATTTACAGTAAATAGAAAAGCATGCAAAGAGTAAAATTATCAATTTTGCCTGAAAATTTCTATATGTAATAGGCCAAATATCAGTATTTTGTAATAACCAATTAATTGCTGTTTGGAATAAGATATGTTTTACCAGGTTTCTTTTTTTTAAAAAATACTTCCATGACTCTAGCCTACAATTTTGTACTAATACGACAAAAGCTTTATCTCCAATGAGGATAACAAACAAAGGCCTAAGTCCTCTGGTAAGGTGAGGTACTTAGCCAATTAACATATCCTTAGAAGCTTAAAATTAGCTTCAAATATTCTTTTCTGGAGTAGTGCAACAGCTACTCCCCAAATATTAAAGCTCATGTTGAGAGCAAAGGTTTGTAGTAAAAATTTCCATATACACTGAAAGATTCAAGGTTCTAACTTTTTACATTGAAGAAGCAACAAAATTACATAATATAAGGCTATTATCCATTCTTTTGTAAAATTTGTAATGATATCACTTTATGGGCTCTCTAAAATCATAAGCAAGCTCACAAAATGAAAACTCAAAATCGCCAGGACAAAAATAATTTGCATAAAAACAATCCTCTAAATCTACATTGAAATGGCAGTTGGAGTAAGCAAACTGGCTGTAATGCTCTCATAAGTTCCAAAACCTCATCAATCCTTTGTAAATCCTGTAACAATCTCTACCTGTTTGATTCTCTCTTTTTTTTTTTTTTTTTTAATTATAAATAAGTTTGAGTTAGTCAATGTAACACTGGCAATCCTTAATCACAATCTTTAAGCTCTCCTTGTAACACCAGACAGCCACAACTTTGGGAAGTCACCTGAGTTCTGAGTATGTGACTAGGCAGCTGCCCTTGGGGCAGTGGAATTAGCATCAAAATACAGGTAACTTCAGGGCAAACCACAACTTTGGAAAGACACCAAGTCTGTCCTTCATGCTACTAAGTTTGACAAAGAGACATTGCCCTAAAATCTTTTAGAAGCCTGGTTTCTAGAATAAGAGTTCCATAAAAATATTACCTCAATTTAGACCTGTTTCCCTAGGTTGGCTCATGCCACATGTTATCTAGAATGACTTCATCCAAATTACAGTTTTAAGCCAACTTTCTGTTACCAATGTTACACCTTTTTTTTAACCATATCTAGTAATTTAAAGCCAATAGTCCATAACCAAAGGCATGTAGAGCATATTTATACATTTAAAACCAATCAGAAACAAAATTGAAGTGGCCACACATGTCTTTTAATATTTACACCAAGCACCATTTTTAGTTTTCTAGCTGTGATTTTTAAGAGAAGCACCTTGTCACCTGTTGAGTCTAATAATCAGCTCCTGCAGACGCTCACCCCTGGGCAGCTTCTCCAGCTGACCTAAGCTCCTAGCTTTAGGTATAGGGCTCCAAAGGCCGATTGAAACTGTTTTTTATTCATTTGTTCCTTTTTGAAACGAGTTAAAACCAAGTCAAGGTGTGAACGACCGGCAGATAAAGTTTTTACCATTTTTTCTTTTGAACACGAAACATAAAACATTTAAGCAACGAGAAACAAAAACCACAGACATAAACTGACAGACATGGAGAGCTTGGTGCACCAAGGACAGACAATAGACATAGAAGGAAAAAACTAGATGGTGTCCCACCAAAGGGACCCACATATCCTACCTATGGAACCCAGAACCAGAAATAAGCATTTCTCCAATAGGAGCCAGCAGAGAGGCAGGGCGTCTCCTGCTTTCCCTCTGTTCTAGGAGAGCTCTGAAAGTTTTTTCTTTCTCCAAAGCATCTGCGGAGAGTCTGGCAGGACTGTTTTTCCCAAGCCCATTCTCTCTCATGTCTAGGGTGTAAACTATCTCTAGTCAGGGTCCAAAGACTAAAACATAACTCTAAAAGAACGCATACACAAAAACACTTTACCATTACCTTGTCCCTTTTTTATTACAAGTTTTACTTACGCTAGCCCAAATCATCAAGGCCTTTTCTAGCCCATCTTACCCCAAGGACACTTTTCATCAACAAAACAAAAAAAAATTGATTAAATCCTTTTTCTTAACTCTTTCCTCTCTCCCTGAATGAGCGCTTGATCTCTCCTATGAATCAAGCCTCCTTGACAATACCTTCCCCATGGCGATGGGGCGACCTTATTCGACCCGGTCTTACCTCCCTCTCCAGTGATGCATGAGCGTGCAGCCTGAGAGTCCTCAATCTCTCCGCGGATCTCCTGTCTCCGTCGTCCGGTGGTTGGCCGTGCCAGGGTCCCTGTTCAGGCGCCCACTTGTCCCCCCAGCGGGACCCAGTTATTCAGGGTCCCGAAGGCGCTACCTGTGGGCCAAAATGGGGTGAAGAAGAAGGAGACCAAGCAAGATTCTGTTGTCAAGGTCTCGTTTATTGAGAGGAATGTACAGCATTTAAAGCTCTGAGGCAGGAAATGAAGCAGGAACTGAAGCTTAGGGTGGGGGAGTTTGGGAAGTGCCCAAGGATATAAGGTGAATCACTATACTGCAAGATATCCTCCTATAACAAAGAGGCAACAGTCTTCCGGGGACATGTTCTTTGAAAAGGTCGAACCCTTCTCAGGAATCTGCTCAGGGACATCCGGTGTTTTGCTCAGGCTGAAACATCCTGTCATTGCTCCCAGGGTCTTCCTGGGAGAGGCTCTTAGTTCAACAACCTCAAGTCTGTATGGCAGTCAATTCAAGGTTAAACCTCTGTGGCCATGCAGCCCAGAGTCAAGTAGCCACCTTGAGCTAAGCAGTCACTAAGCAGCTAGGCCCAAATCCAATACGGCTCACTGCACTCTGGGGGGTCTGGTTGGTTGATAGTTATTCTTCCTATGGGGTTGCGAACCCCTTCAACTCCTTCCGGCCTTCCTCTAGCTCCTCCACTGGGGTCTGCCTGCAGATACCGTGTTTTCTTTGATCTTTTTGTCTGTTGCTAGACTCCTAATCTACTTGAAGAGTTCTGTAAACATGAGGTATCTCCCTCAGGGGCTGCCTGAGGTTCCTCTGGGTGTGTGCAGGTTGAGTGGTGTGGCTGGGTCCCAAGACTGACCACCTTTCCTGAGGCTGCGCTTCTGTCAACAGGGGTCAACTGCTTCTGGCAGAAAGACTGAGACCACGGTCTTCTTTTCATCTTCCACTCCACCATTGATGCTCTCTGTCGCTCATTCACCCCTAATCATGCATTCATGAGCATATTTACTAGGTGTTCCTTGAGTGCCAGCACCTTGTAAAGCAGCGGACGTTTTAGTAATGATCTCAACTAGATTTACATTCAGTTTTAAAGTTTTTTTTTAATGTGTATGAGTGTTTCACCTATGTGTGCATACTATGTGCATGCAATGCCTACGGAGACAAAAGAAGGCTTTAGATGCCTTGGAACTGCAGTTACAGACAGTCGTGAACCACCCTGAGGGTGGGGAATCAAACATGGGTTCTCTGGGAGAGCACCCGGTGCTCTTAACCACTGGGCTATCTCTTTGGCTTCCAATTTATATTCGTAGGCAGACCTTGGGCTAAATGATTTATATTTAATGTTTTAAGTAATGCATACAGTAACCATCAGAGCCAATCGCTGGTGTCCCCACTACAGACTGAGAGCCAGGCTCGGAGGAATTAAGGCATTTGTATAAAATCACAGGGCAGTGTTGGAAGACAAGTGGGAGGCACTGCCATGCCTTGACCCTGGGTGAATCGCTTAGCTTCCTGGGTACCACAGCGGAGGTGCAAACAAAACTTGTCTGTTGCGTATTTGTGTGGGTTTTCAGCATCTTATCTGGGATGCAAATCTTTGGACAGGAAATCTGCTAAAGCCCCATTCTCTCTAGTCTCTGGCTGGTTTGAAGCCCTGGTGTTTGGTACAGCCTGGAAGGTTTAGATTCTTTTAGGTCTGCCAGGGAGAAAACTCACCGTCCCGGGCAGTAGTTCTGAAACTCTCCTGGAACAGTGGTTCTACAGGTGTTCATGTCAGTTCCCCAATGGTCCAACCCATGTGGTCTGAAGGGCCTCACAGACAGCACAGGAGACCCCCTTCTGCACAACAAGTGTCCAGGGCCGGGGATTTTTGTTTTGTTTTGTTTTGGGGGGGCAGATAAAAGCAGTTAATACTTTTAACTTTTTTTTTAATTGTTGTTAGGTTTTCATTTATTTGACTCTTTCTGGTCATCAGACGGTGGTAAAGAATGCTTCCCCTGAGCCATGTTTTCAGTAACTGCTCTGTGTAACCTTCCAAGTGTGGCTGATACGGGGTTGGGTGCCTTGGATTCTGAGCACAGAGATTATTGATAATAGCTCATATTACTTTATAAGATTGCACTTTGACATTGAAGGATGGCATTCAGTGGTTAAGCCCACAGTATGTGTGAGGCTGACCTTTCGTCACTAAAATTATAAAAAAAAACATTAATTTTAGATTTTTCTCTCCTTTAACAAAGTACTTCAGTACATCGATTTTTGTTCTCATTTGTGGTGGGTGTTGCTGTTACCCACCCCATTTATGATGAAGCAAATAGAGTTCAGAGAATATTAATATTATTCAAGTGAGTCGCTGACCTGGGAGCTGAGATGTTTTCATTATCTTCACCATAATTTTATCTTTTATTGTTATTTGTGTGGTAACAGTACATGTGTTTGTATAAATTATTTTGATTTTTGTACATGGCTGCATATCAAATCCAGTGCTTTGTGCATGCTAACAAGCACTTATATCATCACCAAGTGCTTACTGTTTTTAAGAAAAGATAATTTGACAATTTCACCCTTGTGCGTAATATATTTCAGTCACACTGCTCACCAGTGCCCTGTCTCATCCTACCTGCGCCCTCTTACCTACCACTTCCAGAGTCAACTCTCATGCCTTTTTAATGTGGCTTTGCTTCTGCTCTGTGACCCACTGAGGTTGGTCAGGAGGCAGCCTGGATGGGCATGACTGTGGAGCTGTCCGTTAGAGCATGGCTATCAGCAGTGGCTACATCACTGAACACAGGGACCCCTCTCCCCCAGCAGCTCTCCATAGCCAATCGCTCCCCTAACAGTCCATTTCCCATGATCCTCTTATCTGTGACTGACTGTTGATGGACCCAGTCTCATACAGGGCCTGTGTAGGTACCTGAAGCTTCCCACAGTATCTGAGGGCCGTGGTTCATGGCTGCCTTCTTCATCATCTGGCTTTTAGTCTTTCCTATCCTCTCTTCCATGACCAGATTTCAGTTCAATCTTAGAGGAATTTCTACATCATGATTTATTATTTCACACCTTCCATCTCTTCTCCAATAGATGCCGAAACCCTTATGAGCGCGCCTTCATGAACACGTGTGCTCCCACAGTGTAGAATATTCATAGTCTTGATTTCAATCAGAGGACATTTTGTTTAGTCTAGGCCTTTGAGTAAAACAGTGTTTTCCATAGATTGACATGTGTGAACACATACGCCATTTACTCCCACCTTTTGGTAAGAAAATTTGCAAATTTTTATGAATATAACAACATCAAAAAATCCCTATATAGTGAGAACCCATCAACTTGCCACTTAAACTCTATAATTGTTAGCATTTCTATGGTATTGCTTTTAACTGTATACTTTTGCATTACATGCTTCTGAAGTAGCAATTTGCATGTTCCTCAGGGATCTTTGCCAGAGTGTTTAATTTTAGATGCCTGTTAACACATATGCCCTGTTACAACATCTTGTAATGGCACCGTAAAAAGATGAAGCCTGACTTCTTGATTTAAAAATATTTGGGGTTTTGGAATTTTGAGATAGAGATCTCAATTGACAGTATTTTATTGAAGCTTCCATGTCTAAGGAGCTTGAAAAACTGCGATGTCACTGGAAGCTCCAGTGACCTGGTACACGCTAAGGTTGCTAAGGTGACTTCAAGAGTAATCACAAGTGCAGTGGAAGCATCAGACCATGGCTGGCAGAGTTGGTTATCACAGCTCATTCTGACATCAAGGGTCCTACTCACGGCATGTGTCATGAGGCCAGAGTTACCTTCGAGTTACCTTCAAATCTAGACGCAGGAACAATCACGCTCACGTGATTCCAGACAGGCAGAATTGTTCTGCCAGGGTGTCTCCTCTCTGCTGCTTCTGGGCTGCTAGCAGAATTTTCCTCTGCGTGTACCTAGGAGTCTTCTCCAGTGTCAGAGTCACATGGGACACTTTTCATCCCCCCACTCTAGATTTATTTCTGTGTATTCTGTTCTTTGGTTTTTTTTTTTTTTTTTTTGTATATGTGTGTGGTATACGCACATACACACATCTGTGCGCTCCAGGCTGGAGGCCAGACATTGACTTTTGGCTGTCTTTTCTATCTCTTTCCACCTTACGTTGAGACAGGATCTCTCACTGAACTCGGAGACTATCGCTGGCTAGGCTGCCTATCCAGTGGACCCCCAGATCCACCCACCTCCCCTCATTTCAGCCCTGGGTTCCAGGCATGCCCGGTCACAGCTTTTATGTGGGAACCAGAGGTGGAACGCAGGTCCTGCTGTGCACCCTTTGTCCACTGAGTCATCCCTAGACCTGCTCTCTCTTTTTTTTTAAATCAACAGCAGAGATGCTGCTGGTTTAAGGGAATCGGCGGTCAGTGAGTTGGCAGTATCCTTAGTCCTTTGGTATTTACCTAGGGCCTTTCAAAAATACATATTTGGGGAATTCCCAAGTTTTGTGTTCTGTGACTTGGCTTCCATGGCAACCTTCTTACTCAGCCGGAGGCTATGGTTCCTTGGGTGTGTGTCTGCTGGGACGCCTCGTGTTGCCCAGCTCTGTCACCGTGTCCCTTCATCTTTACCTTGGCTGTCTATTACTTCTCTTTGAGACAGAAGCACACCGTGTAGCCCAGGCTACCCTTCCAACTCCTGGTAACATTCTTTTGCCTCAGCCTTCCAGGTTCTGGGCACACACAGGCGTGGGTCACCATGTTAGGCGAAGACATCTGTGTGTAAATCTGTACTGGGTGGGGCTGAGGTGAGTGACTTGTAGACCCACTCCATCAGTATTAAAAGCTCTGTGTTAATTTAAAAACATTTTTGTGGCAGCTCTATTTGCTCTAGAAGCATGATGTTGATGGCTTTCTGCATTTCTTTTCCCGTTGAGGTTAGGAAGCATCTCAGGTGTGCACAGTATTGTTCTAGATGTGGTTTGGTGTGTGATTGTATACATGTCAATAAGATATGTCTTAAAACCCAAGTAGGGAATTAAAAGTTTATCTGATGGTAGTATAAGCCTGGTCCTTAATAACTCACCAATTGCATATTTAGCTCCGTTCACTTTTTAAAAATTATTTGTACGTGCACATATGCCACGGCACATGTGTGGTCGGGGACAGACATGGGTGGTGTCAGTTCGTACTTCTACCTTGCTGAGGTACATGCTGGGTACTGCAGTCTAGCTGGCCCGAGAGCTTTCTGGAGAGTTCCTCTTGTCTCAATGTAGAAGTACCAGGATTACAGATGTACCCCATTGTATCTGGCCATTTTATGCGGGTTCTAGGGTTCACAATGTTTGCACCAGAAAGTACTTTAATTCACGGAGCCATTTTAAGGGCCCTTGTTACATTTTTAAAATAAGAACGTTACCATACCAAGCTCTTGCCTCCTGTTCAGGGTGGATTATGTGCCTATATACTTATAATATGTACATCTGAAAGTGTAGGACTTTTGTCTCTTCTGTGAAATATAACCCCAGAAATGTAAGCACTACAATAGAAATGCAATTCTATTCTATTCATCACACTAAAAAATCTAGTATAAAAATGACCTGGGGGCTGGAGGGATGGCTCAGGGGTTAAGAGCACTGACTGCTCTTCCAGAGGCCCTGAGTTCAATTCCCAGCAACCACATGGTGACTCACAACCATTTGTAATGGGATCCGATGCTCTCTTCTGGTGTGTCTGAAGACAGCTACAGTGTACTCACATATATAAAATAAATAAATCTAAAAAAGACCTAAAAAAATCTCGTATATTTTTTTTAACATCTTTCATCAATGGTTGCAGTGAGACTTCCAAATACTCCGCCTCCATTGTATGACCTTAATTTACAGTAATGTAGCACACACTCTCGATAAAATGCCTCCACATTTAGTCTCCCAGGACTTGGAGTGTAAGACTCTGCTGCTGCGCTAACTTAAGGGGAAAAAAGCCCGATTCCAAAAGGAACACTGAGTGAGGGTATATCCGATATTCTGCAAATCACAGCCTTGTTTCCAGGGGCCGCTCTGAAGGCAGCTTTTCTGACCATAGCATTCCATCTGTGGTTTTGACTGCTTCCCCAAACACAAGGATAGTAGGTGTGTACTCCCCGTGCTCCAGGGCTTTATAAAGGCGACCAGAGCAGCCCTGGTGAGTAGGGCTTTATTCTGTAGCCCTCAGAGCCAGACTCCTGTGGAACTTCGGTGGTCATGGTAGATTGCTGGCCCAACAAGAGCCTAGTCATGGGCAGCCTGGTGTCTCTGAGGCATGCATGGTGGCAGGCTGTCCCGGGTAATCACTCCAGGCAGCCCACGGAAAAACCGCTTTCTGGTTAAGTCTGCCTCATAGCGTTCCATCAATGGAAAAAATTGAACATGATGAGGGTGTGTAACGAGCAGACAAATATATCCAGCATTGCACAGGATCCGTTTTTAGCTCTCAACGGCTGAGCAGTCGAAGTGTTAGACACCGTTTCCTGGCTCAGCAGGGCAGAAGGAAGGCAGAGCGTAGCTTCTAGCTGGGTGGAACTTTGTTAACCGTAGGCTCCAGAGAACAACTGGCCACAGCCACCTTTCTGACCAAGGTAAGGTGTTGTAAAAATGCTTGTCTATCCTTATGAGTTGAGACTTCACTTATCTGGGAGATACGTTTTTCCTAAATCTTTTCTTGGTAACATGTCCTTAGGGCTTTGTCTCCTGTCAGTTTATCCTCAGCACGAGTTACTGAACCGGATGGATTATTTCAAAGTTTAGTGCATACGTGATTTCAGATGCCTCTGGGTGATGTATTACAATTGCCTTAGGATATTTTGTGAATTGGAAACTCTCCAGGCTGATTTGTATAGACTGTTTTCCCCCTACAAGATGCCTGAAGATATTGCCGTGTCTCAGTCTGATCGTGTTAAAATGGGAGTGACTGTTGCTTATCTTTCCGGTCAATTTCTTTCAGGGTGGAATGGGAAGTTGAAATGTGACTGAGATTGTATTTGTGTTGCTTCCCGGTTATAGCAAATGCTGCTTTTAGCCGAGTAATGCTTTATTTACGGTCTTCTAATTTGCTGTTCAGGGTTCAGCATTATTTGTCCTTAGGCTTGTCTTGAGCTTTTGGGGATCGGGGCGGTGGGGGGCAGAATCGTTGTGGTCTGGATGGGAGGCCCTCAGTTTAAGCAGAGCGAGGGAACTGGGTGGTGACTTTCTTTAGAGCTTGAACTCCAAGCACACGCTGTCCCAGTGGAGGGCGTGTGCTGACAGCCGGAGAGAGAAACCCTAGCTTGGGTTCCTCTTGCTTGGTCGGCCATTCATTTGGCCCAGCATGTAATTCTCAGAAAATTGGTGGGTGGAGAGAGCGAAAATAGGAAGGTCTTTTGAAGTCATAACTTGGAAGTGTATTTATAGTCTATTTGGAGAGTAAGGGTTCGTCTGCATGGCTGCTGGAGTGTTTCCTGGTGTGTTTTAGCCTTTTACTGTGGCCTTAAGTCAGGGCTAGGGATTCCGACGATCTGCTTCCTTTCACTGTAAAGATGCTATGGCGACTGGGGTCGTGCAATTGAAGTTCATTTTTAGCTGTAGAAGACTGTCTCCCCATGGGCGTGGTGGGTACCCTCAGTCCGTCCTGTCCTTTATAGAAATGTCTTCGGAAGGGTGGAGACATCGGGGTGAAATGAAGTTCAGGTCATGCCTACCCACAGAATAACGGGTCCCATTGTTGATTCCTTTTAATTTCAGAAATAGTGCTCGGACAGAGCGGGGACAGTTCAGAGTGGGGGTGCTTTCCCGTTTCTCTGCTGAGTTGGACACTTGGCACTGGCTTTGGTTTTTATGGACTCACAGGCTGATGCAGAGCTCAATGACTCAGGTCCACAGCACCAGCTTAGATGGTGTTACGAATACGTTCAGATAAAACCATCGGTACTGGTTGTGAAGCCTTCTTAGATCCTGCTTAGGGGGAATAGTCAAGGGTCCTTGGGGAGAGATTGTCCTTCCAGTGTGACCCCACTCCACTCACTTGAAGGACCGAGTTTCACTGACTAGAGCCCCACTTACTATGCAGTTAGTACGCGGTCTCCACAGGTCCTTTGAGACGTAAGTATGGAATGAATGAACGAACCCCGGATTTCATTCCCTACGTAACCCAGGCACTTTCCCAGATCTGGGAAGACCTCCAGGTTTGCTCTGCTCTGTAAAAGTCGCTTACATGGTGATAAGAACTGGATTTAGTATGATCTTGTGCCCCAATTTCTAGATGTCTTAGAAAATGATTTCCTGGTCACAGACATTTATAACTGAGACATTTTGGACATATTTTACTTTCAAAGAATTAGCATTTTTCTCTGTTGAAGTTAAGAGTATCTTAGATACAGGCCAAGCATGTGATGTCTTTGTGAGAAAAGTAAGTGTTCTGGATAGAAAGGATTGAAAGAAAGCATTGCTAGTGAACAAAAAAGTAGTGAGGATATAAAATACATGGAGCTATTAATTGAATTTTAATAGCAGTGGTGGTAAATCACTTTTTATTACTCAGTCTTGCTTAGTGAGAGCTATGGGTCCCTGATAATTCTGTCTTGGTATAATTTAAAATTTTTTTTGTAGTTCTGTGGTTAGAACTACAAATCCAGGGTCTTTTGCATAGCAGGCAAGTGCTGTACTGTACACACACACACACACACACACACACACACACACACCCCCTAGCTTCTCAACCTTTCTTAAAACAAGCTAACAATTGTTGGGGAGATTCAACTGTGTCCCCAAATCTGTTTTACGTTATTCCTCTCAGCCTCCCCCTCCCTTTCTTTTTCTGGATCTTGCTGTTTAGTTTTTTGAGACAGGGTCTCTCTATGTAGCCCTGGCCATTCTAGAACTTTTTATGTAGACCAGGCTGGCCCCAAGCTCTGCCTCTGTCTTATGGGTGCCAGGATTAAAGGTGTTGACTAGAGCCTGGCTTCCCTATTTCTTTAGTCCATGTCTGTGGAAACAGAGCTGAAAACGGATCTTAGTTTTATGAATTGGAACACTGAAAATTCACAGCACTGAAGTGGTTTATTCAAAATGACAGAGATAGTTATTTGCCCAGAGATATGGAAGGAGTTAGGGTATCCTGTAGCCAAGCTGGGATGGGTGTCCAGATATCCTGTTAATTCTATTCTCGCACTATTTAAAAATCAGGAATACTTTGGTATATCTGTACTTGTATACTGTTAGTAAGTTAATAAAGGCCTGTGTATACATGTGTCTGTACATGTATGTATTTCACATGTGCACATGCATCCACATCTGTCTTTCCTACCCTCCTCCTCCTGCTCCATCGTCTTCTCTTTTCAGCTCTTCACAAATCTGATCAGCTCAGACAGATTTAAACATCTCTGTAGAGGAAGGATTTTCACCTTGTTATCGTTTAACACAGTTTAAAGCTCCACTCAGACCACGGCCCCCATCTTTGTACTGTTGCTACAGAGAACTTCTGGCCCACTGGACTTAGCCCAGCCTACTTGATAAAGCCCTTGTGATTGGCATTCTTGCACCATTCGGTTCCCTCTTAGTCTTTAATTAAGAGGCGGGCCTTTTCTTCCTTTGCATTGTTGTATTCTTTCCCCCTTGATCTGTAAAGAACACAGATTTGGTTTTGCTCACCGTTTTTAAGTCCGAGAAATCTAAGAGCACAGCACAAAGAGACAGGCAGTAGGCAATTAAAACTCTGCAGCGAGTTTTTCTCCCAGGAACAGATGTACTTTTGCTGTAGTAAGAAAACGCTCATATCTTCGAGAATTTGGACAATCCAGGGAGAACGGCTCAGGCCTGAATGATGTAATTTCTAGGTCTCACTTCCCGCAATACCGGATATTGGCAAGTGAAATTTGGAGGGGACAGAATTGGAGGAGTCTCCTGCCTTGTGAGCCAACATTAGGATATTACTTGGGTTTCTCCAGGGTGAATTTAAGGCTCAGGCCTCTTGACCACTTATAAACTCTGGAGACTAGAAGTGTGAAATCATTGTACAACAGGGCCACACTCCTCCTGAGATGCTGGGAAGAAACCTTCCTTGATCATTTTAGCATCTGGTGGAGGCCACTAACTCTTGGTGTCCTTAGTTTGTAGCCACACAACTGATTTCTACCCATGCTCTGAGGTCTCATTCTGATAGACTCTGTTTAGGTTATGGTTAGTTCTTGTCCTGCCAGATGCATTTTGGGAAGGACCAACAAACACAGCGATGGCCTGCAGTCTCGCAAGGCACTTGGAGACAAAGTTTACCTATTGTGATGGTTGTACATGCTTGGTCCAGGGATTGGCACTATTAGGAGGTGTGGCCTTGTTAAAGTAGGTGTGTCACTGTGGGCATGGGCTTTAATATGTTTGTCCTGGCTGCCTAGAAGTGGGTCTTTCAGTAGCAGCCTTCAGATGAGATATAGAACTCTCAATCCCTGCCTGTACCATGCCTGCCTGGATGCTGCCATTTTCCCACCTTGATGATAATGGACCGAACCTCTCAACCTGTAAGTCAGCCCCAATTAAATGTTATCCCTGTAAGATTTGCCTTAGTCATGGTGTCTGTTCCCAGCAGTACAACTGTAACTAAAACACCTAAGAAGTGGCGGACAGGGTTATCACTTAGACTCCAGCAAAGGGGTGTGGCTCTTGCTAGAGATGACATCCAAGGGAGTTGATGCATGGAGTTCTCAGGGTTTCAGTGAAGGCTGAGAAATCCTGGGTATCTTTAAGGTCAGTCCCAGGGAACAGTTCTCATCTAGCTTGCGTGCTAGGCATGACACATGTCCCTAGCTTATACTCACATTGGAGTAGGGTTTCCAGGATGAAGCAGGAAGGGAGGAAGCAGGCTGGTAAGCTCAATGCTCAAGTCCGTAAGAGGCAAAATGGTGGGACGCACTCTCCTGGAGTGAGGACACACTGACCCCCAGCTCTCTGGGGCCACCGTCAGCAGGTGGAAAGGTACCTGACAGATGAGTGAACAGGGAGCCCACACAGGCAGGCGGAACAAAGCAGTCCTAGGTAGGAGAGTATGTGGAGCTTCATGAACATTGGCCTTCACCGGGGTGCTCTTGACCCTTCCTCCTTTTAATCCCAACTGCTCAGATGCTGAGCCTCTGCTCTGAGGCTGTGATGGTTGCTAGAGTGCCTCTGTTCTTCACGGACCTCATTCTCAAACTTAATTACAGTTGGACTTTCTCCACCTTCCTCTGGCTCTGGTCCAGTTCACAAAAAGCCTTTACCTTGCCAAGTGTGTGAAACCCAATGTTCCTTCCTTTGTCCTTGAAACAGGAGTGCTTGATGGTTTTATATATAATTCCAATTTTATTCCTAATCCCTGTCTTAGTCCCTAAATACATTTTTTAAAAAATAGCATGATCCAGTTCTGATTTAGTTATTGGTTTAATTCCAATTTTTTCCCATTTTGAGTGTGTGTGCATACATGTTTTGTATGTGTGTGGGTATCCCTGCATAGCGATGTGCATGCGTGTATATGCATGTGTGCATGTTGAAGCCTGAAATTGATATCAGGAGTTATCATCAGTCACTTTTTCGTCTTGGTCTCCCAGGCAAGGTCTCTCAATCAAACCCAGAGTTCACCGATGTGCCTTGTCTTTCTCACCTCCTGCTCTAGGGATCCTGGAATTACAGGCAGGCTACCATGTGACAGCTGAACTCTGGCCCTCATGCTAGTGTGGCAAGTGCTTTAACCACTGATCAACTGAAGTTTCTAATTCCTTTAGTTACCATGCAGATGAGTGAGTTTCAAGCATCCAGACATGTAACATCCGACATATGTCCTCTTCTGTCTCCTCTCCGCTTGCAGCTCTCTCCACCCCTGCCATTGGAATCCTCTCTCTTTCAGGTCACAGAACACTTCATTTCTTCCCAACTCAGCTTACTGCTCTATTACATGTCTGGGCCCCTCCCTGTTTCTCTGACCCCTTGGTGTTGGAGTCCCTTGGCTTCCCTTTGCATGCATAGACCGAGCTCATGCAGCCTGCACTTAAATGCCTCCTTCAGAGGGAGGAGTGGCATGCCAATGCATCTAGCATGCCTTGCTTGACTGCAGACTCAAGTGTCCAGTTACCCCACTCAACACTGTGAGGACACACTCACACCTGGCATGTCTAGCATTGAATCCCCAATCTTTCGTGTTAGCTTCCTTCTGCTGTGACAAGATCCTGAGAAGATGGCTGTCAAGGAGGACAGGGATTTGTGGTTTATGACTTAACACAGCTTCAGTTTGTTTGGCTGTTGTTTTGGGGCCTGCAATGGGGCAGTGAGTACATCCTGACAGAGAGCCTGCTCTGTGGCAACAGGGAAGAAGGAAGAGGAAGAGCTCAGGGTCTCAGTACTCCATTTAGGACGCCTGCTTCCCACTAAGACCCTGTGTCTTCACAGTTTCATCTCCTTCCAGATAGATGTGCCTGACACAAGCTGGCTTAGACTTCAATCTACTGGCCTTGAGGGGATTTTAAATTCTAGATCGTGTCTCACTGTGTGTTGCGGGGCTGACCTCTAGCTCTTGATTCTCCTGCCTCAGCCTCACGAGCTGATTACAGATGTGTAACACCACACTTAGCCCTTTGTGGATTTGTGAGACCAAAACCACCATCTTCTCCTAGCCTGTTCTGTTCTGCCTGGCTGTTTCCCTCAGTGACTTAGGCTGAGACTCTTAAGAGTTGCCGTAGCGTCTCTCACTGTGCACTCCTCTCCATGGAGAGTCCTGTGGGTTCTTCTCTCACTGTGTCCAGTGTCTGCCCACTCCTCAGCTCAGCATATCTGCCTGCCTTTGCTTGGGAACATAGTAAAAGTGAACCCTGATGGAGGGCCACATTGCCAGCCAAGCTAGAATAGTCACACATTCCTGAGGGAGGAGGACACACCTATTTACATGAAGTGGACGCTGGGGAGGGAAATGTGTGGTTTATGTCCGTTCACTTTTCAAGTTTAAATGGAACAGTGTGTAATGAAGAAAGTTTTTTTACTTGCCAAGAATAACTTGATAGGATCACTGTAGCATATTTTGGTTGTAAAATGTGATTGAGGCTCTGTCTGCTTCCAATTTCCTGAGGCATGGGTCTCATTCGTGGCTCTCCCCAGTCCAAGACAAAGAAGCCAACCATTGCAGCTCTGTATCCTGGGACCCCAGGCTGCCTGTGTTGTGGCGTGAAGCTTGGGCACCGCTTACAGAAACCCAGGCTTGCTTTTGTGGGATGGCTCAAGCGTAGTTAATAAGGAGAGGTTATTTAGAAGTCGCTCCGGTAGCTTTGACTCTGGAGCTCGTAAGTTACAGAGGAGGGCCATTATTTAGAATATCTGGTTGTGGTGCTCACCCCTGGACGGCACAAGGTCTTGGCAGTCTGGAATGAAGGGGGAAATTTGGATGCTACTGAAGGGGAGACCTAGGAGAAGGTAAAATGGGATAGAACTTTAACGTATCAGAAAACAAACAAGCAAACACTAAGGTGGAGGGACTGGGAGTCGAGAACTTGCCTTCCAAGCAGCAGGACCTGTGTGTAATCCCAAGAACCCATGTTCAAAAGCCCAACCACCAATAGCAAAAGCAGTATAGTGCGGTATGTGTGGGTAATCTCAGCGCTGGAGAGGCGAGATAACTGGATCCCGGGGACTTCTTGACTAATCAGCCTGGCCTTACTCAGCTAGATCCAGGCCAATGAAAGAGAGACTCTGTCTCAATGAAAAGAAGACAAATGCTGTCTGAGGTACAGCAGCTGAGGTCCTCTGGCTTTTGCACACACATAAAACACATGCATGCTCACCCACACAGACAAGTGTGCTTCCCTACAGACGAAAAGAAACATATACATACACACATTCACACACCACTGCCAGCAATAGCAGCAGCAGCAGCAACAACAACAGCATCATCAACAACAGCATCAACAACAACAACAGCAGCAGCAACAACAACAACAAATGACACTTTCAAGGGCCTGGCTGAAAAAACGAATGGAACACATTTTTGAGAATTCTTAATGGAAGATATTTTCTTTCTCACTATCGGGCCATTTCATCCTAAACTATATGGATTCTATAATTCTGCTTCCAAGGAGGTTTGTCATCGAACCCCTGAGATGTTTTTCCGTTCCTGTGCTGGTTCGCCTGTAGCCAGCCACTCGAGTTCTTGGCATCTCACAAACATACCAGCAATGTTTGTGGGATGTGGTCTCTGTGCTGTCGGGGTCGTGAGATCTGCATCTCCAGTGCTGCTTCTTGTGGTGCATGTTTGTGACCCACCTCACATCCCACACAGGCTGACAGTCTCCGGGAAGAGGGGATCCCATTGCAGAGCGTTGGCTTTCCTTGAAGCACTTCACCGGAGTGCTGGGCGGTCTCCCAACCGTTCCTACCGACTTGCTGAGTGGAGCAATTTATTTCTTTCCAGTTCCCCAAGTTTCTGTCAAGAACAAGAACATGTCTTTTCCTATAAATGCCACCCAGTAGGGGGGACCCTACGTGACTCTGAATGGGTCACTTCACATATATCTGGGCTGGGGCTGGGGTGGTAGGCACTTGACCACTCGGGCCCCCCCAGCTGCCTCTTCCTCTTTGCTTTGTCCTTTGTCATTTATTGCCTTCTCCTTCTTGACTGTGTCATGGACACTTGGGCACTGCTGTCCCTTTTCCACTTCATCCTGAGCAAGCTGGGGTCCTTCTCCTTTTTGTTCAGTTGCTGCTTCAGTTGCATACGGACCCAGGATACATAGGACTCCTGAGTGTTTGGACTTGCTATTTTCCAGTTCCCTATAGTCCTTTCTTCCCTTTCCTTAGCTGACAGAATCCTGTGCATCCTCTGAGTTTCTCGGAAGTTAAAATACAAAGGAAATGAGAGCTACAAGCTTAACGTGTAGAGCTCTCAATGATGGATGGTCCCTTTCTTGTCTGGCTCTGAGTCGTAGCCCGGGTGTTTGTCTTGAATCGTGATTTCCTGAGTTTTTGGAGAGTGCTTACTCTGGTTGATCGTAAGTCTTCTTAGTAGGAGCACAGGACAGTTAGTCTCGACTGTCAACTTGATTAAGGAATACCTAGGAGTTTAGGGACAGATCACGGGGATGCTGGGCTTGTTAGAATAGATCACTGGGTGATTTTAGGATTCTCTCTCTCTCTCTGTTGAGTCCCTTAAGGTGCATTCTTGTGGGGCTGATGTCTTCCCACAGCCCCTTCCTCCAAGTGCTCTTTCCTGGCCACCATACAATGGAAGAGCCCCTACCACCAGCTCCTACCAGGGTGAACTCCATTGCTACAGACCCAGAAACACAGAGCCACGTGACATAGACCCTCAGAAACCATGGATAGAGTAATTTATCCTCTTTGTTTTTGATAATTCTTCAGATACTTCATTATAACAAATATATGTATCATTCTGATGAAAGTACTATTTGAGTTTAATGACGTAGTTTTAAAAATGGGTTTCAGGACCACCAAGTCAAAAAGACACACCTATATGTCACAACCCAGTATACAAACAACCCCCCCCCCCCACACACACACACACACACAAGCAGCAGTTTTCCCTTTACAGGACTTTACCTTTAAGGGACACGCTCTGTCATGTTTGTTCTTCTAATCGTATTTCCTCTCTATTCTTTGTGGGGGTTGACTCATGATGGGGTCTTGATGACCCACGAATGGGCTGAGCCCCTAGTTTGAACAGCAGAGCTGTGTGCAATGCTTGCAGGTGTTAGGGTTCCATATAGAGCAGGTGTGAGTTCTGAGATGACCCCTCACATGAGAAATGAGCTTAACTAAGGTGGTGAACTGGGCCCCAGAATGGGGCCATTGTCCCTGTGGAATTTATGACTTTCTCCCTGTTGAATGTCAGCCATGCTTGTCCACTGAGCTCAGGCTCCTGGGGCATTTGGTGCCTGATTTCTTTCATCTGTTAATGGGCCCACTGCATTGAAAGAAAACCTGTGGGACTTAACAACAGTGGTCCTTAGCTTAGGGCCTTGAACAGCAGCTTGCTTCTTGCCCACTCTGTTTGTAAAGACTACAAATCCCCCGCAGAGACCGGATGTTCTTTTGCCTGCCTCTTTGCCCGAATGAGTTCAGTAGCTTTAGAATTGGAAATGCATTCCCTCAAGTCCTGGTATTCAGTTCCTGCATTCCAACTGCGGTTCATTGACAAACTGCGGACTGGGTCACTTTGACAGAGTTTAAATCTGGGTCCTTTACAGAGCTAAATGGTGTTATTTTAAACACATGTGCCCCTTTCCTGTGGCCTTGTAGTCACATGTAGAAAGTAAAATATTAAGACTGGTTTCCTTAGCCTCTCCCTGGGAGCACACTGGACTAGATACTGACTTGTGGGGAACTGGTATGTTATCTGATGTTGAATGATGTCTCTGACCTTTCTGATACTTATGTCTCTAAGGAGTGTGTCCTTTGGGGCTATAGCCTCCAGAAGACATTAATTTAAGGCATTGATAGTTGCTCAGTATGTTACTGGATTATTTGATCATTTTTTTCAATCACAAGGATCTAATTATTCAAGTGCATGGCTTGGGGAATTGTTTTCTTGGGCATTTGATACCCATTGTAAATTATGTTTTATATGTTGTGATTTTTTTGGGGTGTCTGACAAAAATCAGACATACTAATAGTACAATTTAGAAAATTATAAATTTGCATGTAAACATAGATAAGGATTAATGGCTCATAATCAACAACAGATCTGAAATGACAGATGACAAAAGATTTGATATCACACTACACAAAATTAGTAGCTTACAGCTGATGGTAGTCATATATTTTAGGTATTTTCACATACATTTCTATACATGACTCTCCATCTGTGACAGATAGATAGTTTTATTTGCAATTTGCAAATGGGGAACATGAAAACCAGAAGGGGTAAGTCCCTTCCCCCAATGTCTTACATGCCACACCAGATGCAAGTAAGTCTTCACTCAGGTTCTCTGACACAAACCAGGCCAAATTCTGATCCTTGTCTTCTGAGTGGCTGGGACCTGATCCAAATAGAGGGATATCAGCAGACTTCATGGTAGCTGGTGATGGTGACCTTCTATCTTATCTGGCTGAGGGATTCACCACCGACTGTGGGGAGCCGAGTTCAGCCCCTAATCTCTTTGGAGCTATGGAGCCTGTTGATGTCTCTTTGTGGGAGACCTTGGGTTTTACTGTCTCACTCAGCCAGAAATCTGCCTTTGCTCAGTGGCCCCGACCCTAGCTCTGCTCACTCCACCGTTCAATTCCAGCCCTCCTTATAGCTAATAACTCAGCCCCATCTGCCTACCCGCTGGCTTCTTCCTCCTCTCCATCTGGGCCCACCTCAGCCCCAAGATGCAATGGTCCAAGTTTTGTTTTGTTTCTTTGTTTTGTCTCCTGTTCTAAGTTGAGCACTCCATTGAGAGTAGAGATTTTAGCCATCAGTGTACCTCATTCTGAAGGCAAATGACGGTTAGGTCAATCTTAAATTTTCCCATGTGTGATGGTTTGTATATGCTTGGCCCAGGGAGTGGCACTATTAGGTGTGGCCTTGTTAGAGTAGGTGTGTCATTGTAGGTGTGGGCTTAAGACCCTCATCCTAGCGGCCTGGAAGTCAGTCTTCCACTAGCAGCCTTCAGATGAAGGTATAGAACTCTCAGCTCCCCCTGCACCATGCCTACCTGGATGCTGCCATGCTCCTGCCTTGTTGACATTTTTAATATGGTAATTGATCATCATTTGGAAGCCAGAGAGCCCCTTCTCTTCTTGTTTGGGTTTTAGCTTCAAACACTACCTGATAGATTCCTATGATCGGGAACAATATGAAATAGAAGGATTTCTTTTGAACATCATGGGGTTGTGGCTAATTTTAAAAATCAGAATATTATTGTTATCTAATAGATAAAGATTATTACGTGAACCTTTATGTGTGGCATCAAACCTTTGTTATATAAACTGTTTTAATGGTCTTTGTATTTCACAGAGCCTTCGCCTACATTATGTTCCTATGAACTGTAGGTCTCACTGTATATCAGTACCTAATGAGTATTATCGCAGCTTACACCTCCATGCGCACTATTGTGATTTAATCTAATATATATTTTTGCTATTTTCAAGTACTAGTCTTCTAATATGTATATATATATGTATATACATATATATATATATTTACGTTTACAGGACCTTTTTTAAAATTGTTTTATTATTTTGGTTTCAGTCTCTTTACTACCAAAATAGTTTTAAAAAAACCCTCGAATATCGTAAAAATTGCCTTTGTGAAGGAGTTGTGGGGCAGAGGTTGTTGCAACTGATTTACTTATTCTCTTCCTTTTGCACAAAACACATAGCTGAAGCGTGATAAGGAAATATCTTTTCAAAGTCATCGGGACAATAGTTACATAGTGTCTCTCAGGGCTACCCTGTCTGTCAAGGAATGTCTCCTCGATGTTGAGTTTGCTCTTGCTGCTGCTGCGGTTTTTTTTAAGGCTCTTTCTTTCTCTCTCCTGTGGGTGGAGTTGACCAGGTGTGTTGAACAGCTGGCGCCGGCCAGGTGCACTGAACAGCTGTTGTGCATTTGCCTCTATTAGCTTGTGTTCCGCTGTGGGCTTCCTTTACCCTGCCCTTCTGCGCTCGCTATCCGGCCTATGCAGAGAAGACTCATCCCTGAGGGTCTGTGAGTCTGTCTTTTGAACATAGCCTGTAGGGAGAAATCTTGCTTTTGGTCTGTGTCAAAATCAATCTTCTAAGCTAGGATCTGCCTTCATCCATCCCATAGGTGTTTCCAGAGTGCTTCTTGTGAGTCCACAGTTCAGGCTTTTAGGCAAAGTTCTAGTGAACGATAGAGTCTTCCAGTATATTTCTCAAATATCACAATAATAGAAATGAGGGCTGGACACGGAACTAAGTTGGTAGGTGCTTGCCTAGCCTGCTGAAAGGCCTGGGTTTGGTCTTAGCACTGGGTGTGGTACATTACAGATGCACTCCTGTAATCCCAGCCTTTGGGAGGTAGAAGCAGGAGGACCAGGGTTTAAGATCATCCTTGTAGAATTCAAGGCTAGCCCGAGATAGTTGAGACCTCATCTCATTAAATTAAAAGCTTTTCTTTTCTCTCTTTTGCCCTTTCTTTCTCCTTCCTTCCTTCCTTCCTTCCTTCCTTCCTTCCTTCCTTCCTTCCTTCCTTTCATTCTTCCCTACACTTTTCCCTGCCTCTGTCCCTCCATCTGTCCCTCCTTCCTTCCTTTAATTAGTAACGTCTTGGGCATCAGGAGAGGCAGTGGGAAATATACCTATTGGTGCACAGACTTCTACTCAAGTGTGGGTGGGGTTCTTGTCTGCACAGCAGAAAAGTATTTCAGGATGACTTAGTATAAGAAGTAAGGCCACCCATAGTTGATCCCTGGAACCCACAGAACAAGAGAATAGACTTCGTTCTCTGACTTGCATATGTGTTCCATGGCATGCACATCCTATTCACATGCACACAATCATAAAGAAATATTCTTTTAAAAGAAAAAGCTTTAATGTAGATTTACGTGTTTGTGCTAAGGGTACATTTGAGAGCTATTTTGGGGGAAAGTAACTGTGGATGTATGTAGACTTCTCAGGAGAATGTCATTCAAAGAGATCTTAAGTGGTCCTTTTTAAGAAGAATTGATTTTTATTATTTTACTGTGCGTGTGTGCCTGTGCGCCCATCCATGGTTATGTGCACTGTGTGCAGACGCCTGCAGAAGCCAGAGGTGTTGGATCTACTGAAACTGGAGTTACAGGCAGTTATGAGCTCCCTGGTGTGTGTGCTGGGAGCAAAACTCCAGGTTCTGGAAAGGATTCCTTAACCACTGTCTTGTCTTTCCAGCCCCGTGAACCTCATTTCTTGGAAAATGACATTAAAAGGTGGTTTCTAATGTGCTTGTGGTTACAAGCTGATAAGACAAACACCATTGCTTTAAAAAAAAAAAGGAATTCTCATACCGATAAAAAGTTTAAATTCAAAGTTTAAATTGGCATTTCTCAAGGTTCATTGCTATTTTAACATCTTTATTTGAAATACCTTAATTGCTGTCTTTATAGGCAATCTTCATGGCAAATTTTGTTAACGTTCTTGAGCCTCAAAGGCTCATGATGATAGGGTCTCATGTAGTCTAGGCTGGCCCCAAACCTGCTATGTAGGTGAGAATGGTCCTGGGCTTGTGATAGCCCCAATTCCACCTCCTGGGATTACAGTTGCACACTGCCACACCTGGCTTACGGGGTTCTAGGGTAATGAACCTAGGGCCCTGTGCCCATGGGGTAAAAGCAGCTTAACTGCATCACCCCGTTCTTCTGTCCTGCTCAGTGAGGTGCCTCCCAGTCTCAGCCTGCTGCTGCCCTGCGAATTTCTACTTTGTAGCCCTTTCTGCAGTTCTGAACCCTTACCTCTATGTATCCAGGCATCTTTAACAGTTGGCCTCACATCGACAGTGTGTGTGTGTGTGTGTGTGTGTGTGTGTGTGTGTGTGTGTGTGTGTGTGTCTGGAGTACCCTGTGTGGTGCTGGTGGATCAAAAGGGCCACCAGAGAGAGGCCCAGGAGCCCTCCTTTGAGTCACCATGGAGTATTGAATGCAGAGGCTCCTTCCCTTTGCTGATTAGGAAGGTCCAAGAGGTAACAGCTGGGAGCTTCTGTGTCCCCTTTTTACCTCCCTCAGTTTAAACACACAAAGTGCTCCAGGAAACAAAGCAACAGCGCAGGGTGTGAACTTCACAGAGGATGGGGCGCGTGCGTGTGTGTGTTCATGTGTCAGATGTGGCCTGTCTTCTGTCTTCCTATTACCGTGCCCTCTTCGGTATTTATAAGGGAATGGCTCGCTGTAAGGCAGGTGGGGGTCTCACAGCAGACTGCATTTCAGCCTCACTAATTAGATGTTGACCTTAGTTTTAATGAGTTCAAAGGAGTTAAGTTTCTGGCTTGTGCCCTTGCCTTTTCCCCCAGCCCACCCCCAATGTAGAGTGCGTTTGCATGTACAGAACCAAGCAGATGTGGCTTAGATTGTAGTAGAGGAACCTGGGTCCAGTGCCAGTCACTTCCCGTCTTTGACTTTGTAAGTCATGGACCCTCCCGAGAGGATGTGCAAGGGTCGGTCAGCACACGAAGAGAGGCTCAGCTTCAGGGCTCTGCCTACAGGTGTGGGGGCAGCAGAGGGCTGTGATATTGAGTTGTTGGGGATGGGAGATGATGTGTATGAAATGCAGCTGGGTCCTTAAAGGATTAGAACCACTTCGTCAGTCAGGTTTATTTCTGGGTACATACCGAGGCAGACTGAGAGAAGGTAATACCTACCCACCAGTATTCACAGCATCAATATCCCTGTTAGCCAAGAGGGAGAAGTAACTTAAATGTCTATCAGGAAGTGAGTAGATCAGAAGACTGTATATGTTCACACACACACACACACACACACACACACACACAAAGCACACACACACACACACAAAGCACATGTATACACAAAACATGCACACACAAAACACACACACACACACACACACACACACACACACACACACACACAGCACACACACAGAGGAACGTCATGAACTCTGAACAAGGAAAGAGATTCTGACGGGTGCTCTCCAGGAGGAACTTCGAAGACATTATGCTGTGTAGATAGACTAAGCAAGCCACAGATGGATCAGTATTTTGTGATTCTTTTTTATGGTATACATGAAGGTGTCACATTCATGGAGACAGAAGGTAGAGAGTCCTGATAGCCAGTGGCTTGGGGAATGAAGACCAAGGCCTCACTACTCCATGGGCTACAGAGTTCCAGTCCTGCAGGGATCAAAGGATTGTAGACATGGATGGCGACAATAGCCTCCCAATGGTATGATGATACTTAATGTCGCTGAGCCAAAAATGGGGAAGGTGGTCAATCTTGTTAGGCATGATTCACTGTAATTACAAAATAGACTCCAGAAACAGAACCGCAAAGGTCACTCCAGACCCTTCATCTCTTTGTCGTTTATGTCTGTGAAAAATGAAGGGTTTGTGTCGGGCAGAATGCCACCAGGTGGCATTCTCCAGTCCAGCACCCCCCCCTCCTGAAAAGGCCACCTTGTCCTCCCGAGGTTGACCTCTGACCCCCACCAACTCGTGCCTGACGGAAAGTCAAACTGGTGGCTGAGGTCAGCCTCTGTAATTCACCAACGTTAGCCAAGGACTGTCTGCTGTGATTTTGCTTTGGCCTTTTGTTTCTATTGCTGGGCCAAATAGAGAACAATGAGTTACTCTTGTCCTGCAAGGGAGGTGGGGGGGAGGGCACGTCCCTACCGTGTGTCTTGTCAGCAGAGCCTGAGAGTTGTTTCCTGGGAGTGTTGACAGATGAGCCTGACTCATTTGAACGTCTTCACCTGCTGCTGACATCACGTCGGCTGCAGACTCCCCGTGTCCAAGTTTGGCTTCCTTTAGATCTCCCAATGGTCTTGATCAGCCAAGAGGTTCACAGACGGCTGGTTTATTCTCTCGACACTGTTTGTTTTAGGTTATTAAGTTGTTTTTTATTCTTTTATTTATGAGGTGGGAGCTTGCAGGCCATGGTGTGCAGGTAGAGGTCAGTGAACAACTTGCAGGGGTCAGCTCTCTCCATCACATAGCATCCGGGGATCTGTCGCAGGCCATCAGGCACGGTGGCAGGTGCCTTTGCTTGCCGAGGCACTGACACCGACAGGTAATTTTTAAACGCCAATACTTTATTTCTAAATAACCTATATTAAATTATCGGGTTATTTAAATTTTAGAGATAGGGGCTGATGTAGCCCAGACATATGGCCCACTACCCCAAACTTATTATGTACCAACGATGACCTTCAACTTCTGCTCCTCTTGCCTTTACCTTCCGAGTGCTAACATTATAACCATGTACTGAAGTGCCTGGTTTTCAGCCATGTTGAGCACCACACCCCGGGCTTTGTCGGAGACGCACAAGTAGTCTACGGACCGAACCACCCACATTCCAGCTCAGCTTCTTGCTTTTCCTCATTGGAAGTTGAGTGTAAAATGCTTGATGACATTTTCACTTTTTTTTTCAGGGCCACTTCATGGACTTTCCCTGCACACCTACACTTGTTAAATACCTGCATTGTTCCCAAGACCATGTAAAACCCGCTGAGCATTAACCACCCTCCCAGCGAAAGCCAGGCTGCAGGTAAGGACAGCTCAGATACGTGGGCCTCTCATAAAGTACCTGACCCACGGAGTAATAAAAAAGGGCTCATTTACTCCAGGGACTGGGTTTTTAAAGGGCCTGATAACTGTCACCAACCAGATAGCCTCCATTTGATTTCTGCTTTGTGAGTATATGTGCTTTGATGTTCAAAAATGAAGAATTGAAAAAAGCCTGCTAACTATGCTTGCAAGCTGACAGGAAGCCCAAATGCTGTTGTCTGATAATCGTTCCGTGCAGATCAACATTAAAGGGGTGTGGGGCGGGTTGGAGCATATTTTAATTTGCGTTTTGCTTACCTAATCAACTCTGTGAGCTAACTGGAACTTTAAAGGAAATTTAAAGAGGCCAATACTTTGTTCTGTGGCCCATGTTCTAACCGGTATGAATTTGCATGTTTCTCTCACTGCATTCTAGAATGAGTCTACAAGTCTTAGACAAGGTCTGGACATAACCTTTTAAAAAATGTTTTTCTGGCTGGGGATTTAGCTCAGTGGTAAAGCGCTTGCCTAGGAAGCGCAAGGCCCTGGGTTCAGTCCCCAGCTCCGGAAAAAAAAAAAATGTTTTTCTCTCCCACAGAAAAGCCCTTATTTCTGCCTCCAGCCTTTTTAATCTGACCCAAGCTTTCGGGACTTTCTTGTCTTTTCTTTAGCTTATTCATGAAGCATGGCACCTAGGTCCCATTGCTAGGCCTGTGGTGATGTGGGAGCAGGGACCGAGATAAGTCCTCTGGGACCAAAGGTTCTGCACCTGTAGATTCACCTCGCTGTCAACTGATGCATTTTTAAATGACAATACTGAACGTGCACAACCAGTTATCCAGAAGTGATTCAGTGGGAAAATACACTGTTATGCCCACAGCATTTTCACTCTTAAGTGGTGTATGTGTGTGATCAAGGAGGACAGAACACACGAGGGGGAAAGAACACATGAGGGTATACATTGGTGATGTGCAAAGATTGTACTCAGAGACTTGAGTATTTGAGGGTTTGGGAATCCAAGGGGTCCTGAGGCCCATTCCCTAATATTATGTGAGTTATTGCCTTTAATTTTAATTCCTATGTGATAAAAAATGTAATTTCTATGATACATTTCTGGTGGCATATCCATGTGTCTAGACTTTCCTTCATTTTTCTTCAAGGATCTGTATCCAACACTGGGTCTGAAGGAGGTCTCTGCCTTTAGCTGATACTTTTTTGCCTCCTGAGGTGTAGCAGTGTGCCCTGATAACGACTTAAAGTCCCTAGCACACAACCTATGAAGTTGCCTGTGTGGCCAGGGTTGCCTTGGACAATTCAGTACTCAACTCTTGTTTCTGCTGCTTTGAATCTCATCAGGCATGTGGAAAGAAACGTCCTGCACTCTCCATTCCACCTGTTTAATATTATGGCAGACATTACTTTGCTATCATTAATTGTCATTATTATTTAGAAAAGCCTGTTTTACTGCAGTGTAATTTGGACCATGACTCATATCGATACAACTGTTCTCCATTTAGGTTAAGATGGGGAACTCCGAGAGTCAATATACCTTCCAAGGATCCAAGAATCAAAGCAATACTGTCACTGGTGCTAAGCAAAAGCCGTGCTCTCTGAAGATACGCAGCATTCATGCAAAAGATGAGAAATCCTTGCATGGTTGGGCTCACGGGAGCGGCGGGGCAGGCTACAAGTCCAGATCCCTAGCCAGGAGCTGCCTTTCTCACTTTAAGAGTCACCAGCCTTACGCCACCAGACTCAATGGACCCACGTGTAAAGTCTCAAAGGGCACTGCCTACTCTAAGCACAGAGCGAATGCCCCAGGAAATGATTTTCAGGGCAACAATGGTGCTTTCTTACCCGAGAATGGCTTCCACTATGTTGGGCGCGAGTCAGGGGAGAGCCACATCACCTCCAGGGACTGCAATGGACACCTTCTCACCTGCTATGGGAGACACGACAGCATCGCCTCCACTCCTCCAGGTGAGGACCGCAGGAGCCCCAGGGTGCTCATCAAGACACTGGGGAAGCTAGATGGGTGTTTAAGAGTTGAGTTCCACAATGGCGGCAACCCCCACAAAGGGCCCTCAGAGGACCCCAGTGAACCTGTACAGCTGCTGAGATACTCCCCTACGTTAGCATCGGAAACCTGCCCGGTGCCGGAAAGTAGGCGCCTTTCGGGTGCAGGCTCCTCAGCCAGCCAGCGCCCTTCTCCCACTGACTCTTGCCTGCGCTCCAGTAAAGGCAGCTCCCTGAGCTCCGAGTCCTCCTGGTATGACTCCCCCTGGGGCAACGCAGGGGAGGCGAGTGAAGTGGACAGCACCTTCCTGGCTCCCAGCGCTCTAGACCCCAGCCTCCCTAGCAGCTTCCCACCCAGTGACACCAAAAAGCCTTTCAACCAAAGCTCTTCCCTCTCCTCTCTCCGGGAACTGTACAAAGATGCCAACCTGGGGTGCCGCTCACCTTCCGGCACCTGCCTTTCCTCCAACGAGTACATTAGCTCCCAAGTCGGCCTGAACAACCGAGTCTCCTTTGCTTCTGACATGGATGTGCCCTCCAGGGTGGATCACAGGGACACCATGCAGTACAGCTCCTTTACTCTGCCGTGTCGCAAGTCCAAAGCCTTAACTGAGGATGCAGCTAAGAAAGACACCCTCAAAGCCAGAATGCGGCGCTTCAGTGACTGGACAGGAAGCCTTTCCAGGAAGAAGAGGAAATTGCAGGTGAGAACTTCCTGGCTTAGGTGGGGGGAGGGGTCATAGAGTTTTTCCATCTGTATCTGAAGCTATCCAGAACGTTGGGTGGGCCACGAAGAAAGAAGAGATTAACAGAAAACCCAGAACAGCCATTGCCTGGTGGGACTTTTCTTTCCCATTCGCTTCAGACGTCCACTCTGAGTCTTAGCCCCCAACTTGAGCGTGTCTGTGTTTGGGGTTGAGGTTAGGGTAAGGGGGAACAGAACATGACTACTGATGGGGCTGCTGAAGGGTAGACTGACACTTCAGAGTTTGCAAGTTGGAAAGCTATGGGCCTCTGTGTTGATTCTACTCAGTAGGGCCTGTTCCTGGCTGTTGAAGGTTCTATCCTTACACAGCAGGGAGGGAGAGAGCCCTAGTCTCTCTCTCTTCTTACATGAACACCAGGACCTCGGGACTCTAGCTTCTGACTCTCATCTAAACCCAGCCCCACTCTGAGGCGCCCCCATTACTGTCTCTATGTGGGTCAAGGTTTCAGCATAGGCTCTGAGGCGAGAGAAGACAGCACCGCCTTGAGCCGGTAGCACCCAGGTTCTGCACTAAAATTGCCTTGGTCCTCCACAGGCCTGGGTCTGAAGCTGTACCAACTGTTTTGGAAGCATGGAGCTGGCTGAAGGTCCAAGTGAACTGGCAACCGGAGGCCATTGCTAGACCTTAGTCATCGAGTCCAAAGACAAATGGAAGGGAGACAGTCATTAATTTCAGTTAAGGAGGCCTTCCCAAAGTGATATTACTCTATATTTAAATCAGTTTGTTAAAAAACAAACAAACTGTAGAAACCAAACCAATCATAAGCCACAGAAAATGTACCTGTGTGTGTGTATATATGTGTGTGTGTGTATGTGTGTGTGTATATGTGTGTGTGTATGAGAGAGAGAGCATATAGTGTGTGTGTTTGTGTGTGTGTATGTGTGTGTGTGTGTATGTGTGTGTGTATGTGTGTGTGTATGTGTGTGTGTGTGTATCTGTATGTGTTACCGGGATGGAATCTATACATCCCAACCATTTGGTCTTTTTTTTTTTTTTTACTCTGTGAGTCGGTAGAGTTGAAGGGAATCTGGTTAGGCCATATGTCTATAGGGGGATGTTGTCTAAACCCTGCAAGAAACACATTTATGTGAATATAATGAAAACCGTGGGGCATTAGGAGCAGGCGACAATAAAAACCAACCTGTCCCAGTACTCACTTCCTGTTTATAAAGTTTACCATTGGTTACTTCCTTCTTGTGTGTCCGCCGGCACCACCCTCTCCCCCAGGGGCGATGGAGAGCAGGTGGCCACTGCTCTGTCTCCAGGCCCTTTCTTCATCTCCCTCAGGGTGGTAATTAGCTTGCTCTAGAGTTATGGCCCCTTAAGCCCAATCACCACCAAGAGTGAAGTCGCCTTGGGTTTTCAGCCTCTCCCGTGCTTGAGCATATAATGTTCTGTTCAGCGCCTGCTGCCCCTTTGGCTCCCAGTGTTACAGAGGTGGTTATGTCCAGCTGCTGACCACCATGCCTCCTCACGCACACCATCGTAGAGTACTACCTTCTCTTTGTTGGGGGCATATATCTTCATCTGTGTTCTGTGGCCTGACTCAACAGCCCGAGATCCTACGCACTAAACACATTCAAGGCCTATTTCACTGGTCCAAAGCAGACCTCTTACCGTGGTGTGTACATCAGGCACTGGGTGTCCAACCTTCACAGGGAGACTGAACCTCCTTTAGTTCTGTGCCATGGACAAACTTACCTCTGAGATATTGTGTGCCGTGTGGAGTTATGAGCAAAACAACCAGAATTTTAAAAAAGAGAATTTTAATGCTAGAAAGGACTCCCTCCCCATACCCCCAACTTTTAGAGAAGAGGAAGCTACAGAATCAAGGAGTTGAGGTCTACCTGGGGACATCAGTTAGAAGCAGATTGGGGGCTGCATCTGTAAAACCTCAGACTAATGAATGCCAAGAAATTATTGACTACTATTAATTATCGTTGAATAATATGATAACATGTTTAGACTTTTATTTTTAAAGCGACTCATTAGGACAGCCTTTTGAAAGTTTTGCCTGTGGCTCCCCCCATAATTGATTATTTATAAGTATGAACAAGATTGATTGGGGGGAGCGATGAATATTCTAGTCCTAATGCCCAGACATTTCTTTCCCTTTCACTGAAAAGATTAGGATAAGGTAAATATAGGCCCAACCCAATGCATAATTGTTCAGGACTGATCATCCCAACTCTGAGGGAGGCTGAGGCAGGAAAATTAAGGCCTTCTTGGCCTGCGGAGTGAGTTCAAAGCTAGCCTGGACAACTTAGTGAGACTCTGTCTTGAAAGAAAAACAAATAAATAAAAAGATGTTTGTGGCCATGGCTCAGTAGAACAGTGCATATGCCCACATGCCTGAAGCCCAAGGCTCAATCCACAATATCACGCACGCACACGCACGCACACACACGCATTCACGCACACACACGCACGCACACAGGCGATCCCTGCTGAGGAGGAATCTGGTAGTGTGCTCTGAGAAGGCATTGAAACAACAGCTACTGTCTCTCACCCACGTAAGCCGCATGCCACCAGACAGCAGAGAGAAGACTCAGAAAGCCTTGCGTGATTGATAGGCATTTGTTTTGCCTTTAAAAGATGACAGAAAAAGAACAGCCCCTGCGATACAGACCTTTAAGCCTACCCTCATGTGTGTGAGCCTAACAAGCAGACAGATGAAAACGGATCCCATGCCAGGAGACAGAAACATGTACGAGGGCTTGGTAAACACCACGTATTGGTTTCAGCTGACAAAGACCCTCGCCCTGCCTTGGCTCAGCTTTGCGTTCTTTGATAGGATAGGATAGGCTTGGCTGAGGTAACAATGTCCCCTGCGCCCATCCCCATGACTTAGGGTGACCAGTGTTTGTTTCCCTAATTGTGATTCGTGTTCATCGTAGTCAGCAGGTAGCTAGCGTCTATGGTATTCTGTGGGATCCTTGGCTGACAGGACAGCTGTGATGAACAACATTGTAAGCTCCTGCAGTAGACAGAAAAGAAAATTGGGTGTTGGCTTTGAAAGCTTCCTCTCAGAACTGACATGTTTAACTTCTGCTTACATTTACCAAGTATGGCAAAGGATAAGTCCAGGCCTGACTCCAAGGAGGGGTGAGGGAATGATCCCACCAAGTGCCAGAAATGTTTCATAGTATCGCTAAGGACTACTGTGGTTTGTTACAGAGTATTTAGGACACAAAGACTCAATTTCTGACACCCTTTAATTATAAATGCTCACTTCTATTCTAAAGTGACATTGTTCGGCTGGGAGATCAGTCCTTTTCCTAACACATGAGGAGATGGGGGTTCCTGTAAGGGGTTGGGCATCAGTTGTTTCCTCTCTGTTCAGCTTTCTTGGGTTATAACTGATAAGCAATTGAGTATATGTAATGTGTATAGCCTGAGGCCCTGACATACAAATGCAGTGAGAATGATGACCGTAAACAACCTAGTTAACACACTCCCCACTAGACACAGTGGCCGGGTTGGCTCTATTTTATTGCGAGACTGTTCACAATCTACTGCCTAGTCGTCATCCCGTACAGGAGGTCTCTAGAACCTGCTTGGCTGCTGTAGCCAGACCTTTGCACCCTTTCCTGCCCACCTATCTCTCATTTCCCAGCCTCCATGCAGCCTCTTTCTTACCCTCGGTCTCTCTGTGTCAGACCATTCTGGCTTCTCGAGTAAGCGAGATGGGTCACACAGCGTTTGCTTCTCTGCAGACTGATGTAATCAAACCCCCTTCCCCTTACTTTGGTTATTCGTGCCCTGGTCTGGTCGTCAAGTTTCATCAGTTACTGCCTATGGTGATTGTTGGTATCAGGAATTGCCTTTAGCTGTGACACCATTTGGTCACTGTTGCCATGGTAATGACTATACATTCCCAGAAGACCTTTTGGCTCAAGTCACACCTCCACCTGGGAACCTTTAGGTCACATTCCAAATAAAAGGCAGACTCCCTGCCCCCTAGTTCTCCTTCCTCTCCCCCTCTCACCCCTTTCCTTTGTCTCCTTCCCCCATTAAAATCTCACCATGTGGAACCATGTTGACGTTGGTTTGGTGTGCTCTTTCCCCAAGGGTATGGCCAATATTCTGATATTATTAACAATATTAATATCTAATATTAATATCTGAGATTTAATAAAAACAGTGATGATTGAATAGGACTGGGAATCATAAGCTCTGTGCACATACACACACACACACACACACACACACATGATCAGCTCTTCGGTCTCACACTCATATAGCAGTTATTAGGAATTGTGTCTGGACACATTTAAAGACATTCTAGTTTTCAAAACAATGTCTTCTTAGGCTGAGATTCTATCATTGGCAATTAGGATTCTAAGTGGAAATTTTTAGTATTGCCTAGAGCCCTGGGAATTAGTGATAAATGCCCACATGTGCTATCTGTTCCTCTCTCAAGGGGGAACAGTCTTGCTTTGCTATGGCTGGACCTTTAATAGCCTTGCCACACGAAGTGTCTCTCTTAGGAGACTTGACGACGGCAGTGCTTATTGGTCACATGTAACTTGAGTCCAGCTCTCTGCCAGATTTGCTGGTTTTGAAACACCCTGTTGAGGTTCTTGCAAGAAAAAAGATTCTCCCAGTGTCTGGGGCCAGTGAGTCAGAGACCCACAGTCAAAGCTGCAGTAGCATTAACGCAGCTAAAGGAGGAGCATTCCTTCATGCCCTGGGGTTTGCGAAAGACTCAACAAAGTGACAGTTAAGAGAAGCATTCTGAATTTCCTGAGTGACTCATAGCAGCTGTTTGCTTCACTCTGAGGCGGAGGTGTCAGTGTATAAATAAGAATGACCGCAGAAGATAGTGTGAACACACTACTGGAAGATGCCATCGTCGTTAATAAGAGCGGTTTCTGTTCTGGGCTCTGTTTTGAGCTCCTGGGTCTTGGAAAACACTCTTCAGTTGCCTGGTGATGATTTTTCTATAAAAGAGCACCAGTAAACGTGATGTAATTTTTTTTTAAAAATGAAATTTCCAAAGGACAATATCTCCACTAGGTGGAGTGTTCAAGATAGAGGCCCACCGCAAAGGCTCCTGACCCAGTTTCTCTCCTCACTTTAATTTTGACGTTAAGGAAATCCCGGAATCCTACCAACAGCTGAGTCTACTCAACTGCTCTTCTCCTTTCTCCTCAGCTACTGTAATCCGAGCTGGGTATTTGGGATGCTAGTGCTTTTTGCACTGATAATGAATTTACTGCTCTTAGTTATTAAGTTAACTTGAGGTGGGATCTTGCTGTGTAGCCCAGGCTGTCCTGGAACTCATGGCATTCCTCCTGCCTCATCCTCCCAAAATGCTGGGTTACAAGTGGAAGCCGCCATTGCCAGCTATGCCTATTCCACCTTAGCTGCTCTCTGGGGAAGGCTTTAAGGCGATTGTCCTGTGTTTGCAGCCTGGCTCTGTAATCCGATGGCTGCATGCTCTGTGCCCCTAGGTTTAGCAGGAGGTAGCAGTTATGAGAGTTTATTTAGAGTGGCTTGTGTTTGACTTTGTATTGTAACCAATATCGAGGTTACAGACCACTTCTTAGGTGTCCCTTGGTATCTGGAATAAAACAGGTACTCAAATAAAAAGATATGAAAAAAAGAGGTTGCTTTTCTCATAAGATAAATTCCCAAATGAAATAAAAATTTTTTAAAAAGCCAGCCTACAGTTCATAGGCAGTACCACTAGTGGGTTATGAGTCCTTGAAGTTTGGCTTTTACTGTACCGAGTGGGAAATCAGGGTGGTGGAGATCATTAGGTATAGAAGTCCGGGCAGTTGGCCAGACGACCTCATTTAAGATAGAAGGAAGCTCTGTAGGGCTCAAGTCTGAGAATACCGAGTCCTAGCTTCCTCACCCCCAAAATGGCTATTATCTAAGTCAGTGATTTCACATGATTTAGGAGAAAAATGGACAAGATCACAAGCCTGTTCCTAGAAGGAAACGGATTCATAGCTAGTGTTCCAGCTATGTTACTTAAAACACTAGTGTGCTTTGAATATACTAGCTAATTGGTCTTGTGTTAACACCCAGGCTGTGTTTGGATAGTCAAGGGCTTCTTATTTACCTCCTCATATTTAATACTACCGGTGTATGTGAGATTAGGTAATACTCTTCCTAAAATTCTTTCTCTTTGGCGATCCAAGTTGAGCTCTGGTTCCAAGGCTGTTTACAACACCGTTACTAGATGTAGCCACATTATGCCGAGGCTCCACAGAGGGAAGTTGCCGTGGGTAGCGTAGCCCGTGATTGATGACTGGTTGGTAATTTGTGTTGTGTCCAGGAACCCAGGTCCACGGAGGGCAGTGAGTACTTCGATAGCCACTCGGATGGACTGAATGCAGATGTGCAGGGGCCCACGCAGACCTCTGCCTTACTGTGGTCAGGGGGCTCGGCTCAGACCCTGCCTCACAGGAGCGAATCCACTCACGCAATCGGCAGCGATCCCCTCCAACAGAACATCTACGAGAATTTCATGCGAGAGCTGGAAATGAGCAGGACCAACATGGAGAACGCGGAAACGTCCACAGAGACTGTGGAGTCCAGCAGCGAGTCCCTCAGCTCGCTGGAGCAGCTGGATCTGCTCTTTGAGAAGGAGCAGGGGGTGGTCCGGAAAGCTGGGTGGCTCTTCTTCAAGCCCCTTGTCACCTTGCAGAAGGAGAGGAAACTGGAGCTGGTGGCTCGGAGGAAGTGGAAACAGTACTGGGTGACCCTGAAAGGTATGTGGGTCACAGCTCGCTGGGGCTTGTCCTTTCTCCAGCTCTCCTCTCACCAGGAAGTGCTGGTAGGGTCAGCATTGATGAGTGAGTACTGTGTGTCCAAGCATGTGTGTACATGTACCTATGTGTGCACATGCATGCAGACTCCAGAGGACAGCCTCAGGTGTGTGTTAGGGTTACCATTTGAGATGTTGTATCTGACTGGTTGAGAATTCTCCGATGTGGCTAAACCAACTGGCTAGTGAGCCCCAATATTCCACCGTCTCCACTTTCCCAGCGCTGGGATTATAAAGACCGTTACTATGCCTAATGATTTTTTGTTTATTTTAATGTAGATTTTGGGGATCAGATGCAGGATAGGGATCCCCCAGCCAAATGGGGATTAAAGGTTTATGCTTGCAAGGCAAGAACTTTATGAATGGAGCCATTTTCCCAGCGCTAACTTGAAGGATCGGGATCTATTGTCTCACAACTCTACAGAAAATCTTAACAAGTCTGCTTAATATGCGTTATTAAGTCTAAGAAATAATACTTTTTTTAATTGGATATTTTTTATTTACATTTCAAATGTTATCCCTTTTCCCCCACCCAACCACCCACCCCTTCCTGCCTCACCACCCTGACATTCCCCTACACTGTGGGCTCCAGCCTTGGCAAGATCAAGGGCTTTTCCTCCCTTTGGTTCCCAAGAAGGCCATCCTCTGCTACATATGCAGCTGGAGCCATGGGTCTGTCCATGTGTACTCTTTGGTTGGTGGTTTAGTCCCTGGGAGATCTAGATCTGGTTGGTTGGTATTGTTGTTCTTATGGGGTTGCAAACCCCTTCAGCTCCTTCGATTTTTTTCTCTAATGAAATAATACTTCTTAAGTTACAGAATTTTCTATGTGTATTTCTATTCCATTCTCTGATACTTTGGGTGCATCTAGAATAAAACAAAACCCTAAATAACTACCTCATATACTTCATTTAATTGTATTTTCCATTCTGTACATGCTCAGACCTGGAAAGCAGTGCTCTTCCAAGACAGAGTGTTATCTAGAAGAGTAGACTTGCACCACCCCATTTATTGACTCTGGAAGTCTACTTGTTACCATCACTGTATAACTGCTTCTTAACTCACTTGTCTGATGTTGGGCATTGGACCCCAGGGCCTTGGACATGCTAAGCAGATGCCAAGAGACCATGCTATGCTCTTAGTGTGACCTCACTCCATCTCTCTAATAGTCCCTCCTTCCCCATGTTCCTTTCTCAGACCAGAAATAGTTGTTTGTCTTGTTAAGGGAAGAATGCTTCGCACAAGCATAGCTAATTAACAGTCATGATTGCTTTGCTCACTGTGGATGTGCAGGCTGGAAGAACGTCATCTTGCGAGGCAGTGAGATGCCTCTGTGAGCCCGGCCCTGATCTATGCAGGTGCAGACAGAAGGTACAACCTCAGGCCCTGCAAAGGCCACCTGTGATTGTCAGAGACACTGAACAGGATGTTTCAGAAGTCACCATCAGATGTTCCTACCTGCTCTTCCATCAAGGAAGGGAACAGACACAAGAATCACACATGTTCGCAGTAGGTGTGAACTGCCTAGCGTGCCTCCCTCACTGTACCCTTTCTTAGCTTTGCTTTCTGTCTGGTACTTTCTGAATCCCTTCCCCAACCTTGGTGAGTAGGGCCTCATTTACTTAATCACCTATAAGGTCCTCTAGTAAGTTTCCCCAGTGGACCATGTGTACTGTGTGTAAGCCCCATGACCCAGTAGTGTCCCATTATAGGTTAGGATCCTTATGGTTTATGATTGGCTGAGGAAAGTGTAGATTGGACCCAGTTGTTAATGTCCCTGGAAAGCAGGCTCTCATACATGAGGGAGGAGATTTAAAAAGTTGAACTAGAGGATCGGATCCAGTAAAAAGTTTGAAGGGATAAGACATAAAGCCTCGCAGCCTCTAAATGGGTTATGAAATTGTGTGGAAACATTTTGTAAGTGAAAAAGGTTTAAGGGTTTGATTTGTAGGCCATGGGGAACATGTTTCCAGGGTGACAGGGTGGAAGTAAAAGTAAACATGTCTTCAAAGGTGGCAGTCCCCATCTTTCCCCCTGGTGCTGTGTGGCAGACTTCCTAGGGAAATATAACAGGTCTATAGTACCAGGCATGGAATGCCCGCTGCGGAGCAGGCATCCAATCCAGTCCACAGCCTTGGCGACCTGCCATAGCCTTCGTGTCTCCACCTCTGCCCTCTGGGGATTCACTGTGTTAAGGTCAACTTTCTTGGCTTCAAGACTGTAAGTTATAATGTCAGAACTAATGTATTTGGGTTAATCTCATTTGAAAACCAAGAGATGTGTATACACATACACATTTAAGTAGCGTTTGGAAATTATTCTTGAAGCAATCATGTGGGTACATTGGAAATGGTTTTCTGTAGAGAGGGATTGTGGCCGAACCATCTGATGTCACTGATGTCTACAGTGCTGAGCAGACAAAGATTCAAGTTTGGAAGATAGAGGAGCATTTAAAAGGAACCATTTGCCTTTTCCAGTGGGTGGATTCTCATGCAGTTCACAGGGGCACCCTAGGCTGAAGAGTTGTCACGGTTACCACAATGGTTCTCAAAATGCACAGCCTTCCGTGTGGTGGCAGGGTAAGAGCTCATCAGGACCGGTTTCGGATGCTATGAACTCTGCCCCAGTTTGACCTCCCTACAGGGAGGGGAGGGATGGTGTGAACTGAGGATACCGAAGAACAGTGAATTTGAGGGGAGGCCTGGATTAATTGCCTGTCCTCCACTGTGGGATTTCTGTGATTTCCTGTTTTATTCTTATTCTTCCGCTGCTGGTCAGGTGTGTTTTCCTTTGTGCTACTATGGCCAGAGAATGTCTACGTAAACCCACTAGAAGCCGCTAGGCCTGGGTAGGGCTGATGGCTGCACCGCAGGGGTGAGTTGAGTGAGGAAAGTTTCCTGGACATGAGTTGGTTCCTGTCAGTCATCTGCAGGGCCATCTTCAAGGTACAGAACCCCTTTAAGTTACAAATCAGTACAACTGGGATAAGGTTGACTCTGGCACAGCCTATGATGGTGCATCTTGGACCAGTTTTAAATTGAAATGTCCCCACAGCACATTTCTGGGGTTGAGATGTTTGGTGATCCCTTTTGGTCTTTGCTCAGGCTCTGGATTCATTTTCTTTAGATGAATTGATTGAAATCATGACTGCTGGGATCCAACATCAAGTAAACTGGAAAGGAAAGATGAACCCACGGGAAGAATTTGGTCTTGGGTACAGCTAGCATGTGGCTCTGTCCCCTTTTATACTGAGCCTCAGATCATGGTGTTTTGCATATATAAAGTCAGATGGGCCTTTCTCAAAAGAAAGGGCTGGGCTTGCTTTCCCTTGCCTGGGAAGAGAGTCTGGTTTAGACCAGCAGCTCTGGCTATAAACCTTTTCTGTCTCCTCTTGCCTTTGGGATTTGATTATGTCTGCCTTCCTAGTTCGGACAAAGCTTTATTTGTGTGGAGGAGAGACTGCTCATCACTCTCCAGGTGGTGAAATGGTATGGCGGGGATAAAGTGCCTGTCTGGAAGACCACACTTGGGCAGACCTTCCCCGGCTCTCTGCTACATTGCTGGTTCATGTCGAGGCTTAAGAAAGCAGTGACCATGGCAAGAGGAACATGCTATGAGTGTGTGCATGCACATGTGAGCTCTTGTGTGAGTGGAGATAGGCAAGGTAGGCCTTGTGCATACCAGGCAAATCACACAGCACACGCTAGCAAGCACACCCTCAACTTAGGAGATCATCTCTAAAACACCTGAACTTGAACGGGGACAGAAAGAGCTCAGTGGTGGGCCCTGCCCACTCTGTGCTGCAGAAGATGGGCTGGGGCTCCCCACTGTTGATGGGACAGGTACACATCCACAGGGACCATGTCATCGATATTTCAGTGTTGGTGCTTGGTGTATAAAATAATGCTTGAATTATTTCACTGGGGCTAGGGGGATGGCTCAGTGAAACCTTGCTATAATAGTGAGAGGACCTGAGTTTGATCCTTAACACTCATATTTTATAAAAAAGATGCAGTTGTATGCCTGTAATCCCAGTGTAGTGTTGTGGAGTATAGTTTATAGTGTAGTGTAGTGTATGTGTAGTTTAGTATGTAGTGTAGTGTATAGTGTAGTGTAGTGTGTAGTTTAGTATGTAGTATAGTGTAGTGTAGTATAGTGTAGTGTGTAGTTTAGTATGTAGTCTAGTATAGTGTGTAATTAGTATGTAGTGTAGTGTGTAATTAGTATGTAGTATAGTGTAGTATAGTGTAGTTTAGTATGTAGTATAGTGTAGTGTGTAGTTTAGTATGTACTGTAGTGTGTAGTGTATAGTCTACTGTAGTGTGTAGTAAAATATAGTGTAATAAGATTTTGGGTTTTTGATTTAATCCCAGACGTTGGGTAACAGGCTGCTTCAGGTTGTCCACAGCAGCAGACTATTTGCCTCGTGTGTGCTCCGGGAGGGGCATGATCTTCGTCAGCTGCAGTTAGTTTAATTCTGAGAACTCTAGGGCAGGTGTAAGTGGGAGAGGCCCATGAGGTCCGGCCGTGGCTGCTTCTATTACTGCCCCCACTGCTGCTTTTATTACTACTGCTTCCTGAACTGCTGGATGTTCTGACGACAAAGGTTGGACTTGCCCCAAGGAACTATGTGCCTAATCAGCAGGACTAGAAATCCAAGAACCCAATAAAATAGATAAAGAGATACTCCAACACTCCAGACCAGCCAAATAAATGAAGTAAAAACTGAGGAAACCTGACTCAGTGAGCAATGTGGAGAGTGCCTTAAGACACAAAGTCGACCTCTGACCCTCCCATGCAAGTGCTCATATGTGAATGCATGCATGCACACACACACTTTTCTTGGGTGAAGGATTGAAGTAGCCTTATACTAGAAAACATACTCCTGTGCTTCCTAGAAGCAATGGTTGGCTTAATACTTATGTCTCGTTATAAAACTGAGGCTGAATCTTTGACCTGTAATTCTTTATTATCTTACCAAGGAGAATAAAACATTAAAATCTCAGGTACTGACATTTTTAGAGTAATGCTTAGAATCGAGTCATAGTTAACTTTCTAGCTTGTGAGATATATGACGTCATTCGGTATACGTTTGAAGGGTCCACTTGATATTTTCTTATCAATGGCCAAGTTCAGTAGATATTTCCAGTTTCCTGGACCACAAAATGTAAGTTAGCTAGCACATGGGGTTATTTTCAGCCCAGCACATTCACTAAACACACTCATGAGAACACAGTCATGTTCTTGAAGTGGAGGATGCTGAGGTTCAAGGACCTAGGTTTAAATGTGTGCTCCACTGTCATCTCGCCTGGAGATGACACACGTGACTCCACCCTCAATTTCTAATTGGTAAATGGGAGTATGTCACTTTGACAGTCTTGTAGGACTGCTATGTGGAGAGAGGACCCGGGGAGTCAGGTGGCAGTACACTGAATTGTTATTGATCAGTGAAACCATGCTGATCACATTATCTAGTTTTGGTTCTGCTCCTGAGATTTTAGCTAGGCATGTCGTACATGCCAGGGTTTCCTTGTTTAAATACTAGACTCTTGCAGGTGTCTGGGGACATTTTGGTATTGTGTCATTTATCCGTCACACCTTTTCTACACTCTCTGGTCGTGTGGCAGGGACATCATTCTGCTTTTGTCTTTTCTAGGCTGTACTCTGATGTTTTATGAGACCTACGGAAAGAATTCCACAGACCAGAATAGCGCCCCACGGTGTGCCCTCTTTGCAGAGGACAGCATTGTGCAGTCTGTCCCAGAGCATCCCAAGAAGGAGCACGTGTTCTGCCTGAGTAACTCCTATGGAGATGTCTACCTTTTCCAGGTACCACTGCTGCTCTGCAGATGGAGGCTGAGGTGATAGTGCCTGAGTGACTAAGATGAGACTGAACAGAATTAAGCAGGAAAACATGGACCAGCCAGTGCTCCACTAAGCTTTGGGATTAGGGTGTGGGCAGGAGACTGTGGCTTCTCAGACCCACCAGTGCCAGGATCGTGGCCATTTCTATAACAGGCATTTGTCCGGTGCTTGTGAAGTCTAAGGCTACTGCCTTTCATATCCATGCCATGCCAGGACAAAGAAAACGTTGTGATCTGTGCTCTGGGTGACACATGACCTAGAGTAATGTCTGGGAGTTCCAGAACAGAGCTCTGTTAAAAAAAAAGAAAAAACAAAAGCCTGTGGCCAGGGAAGCTTCAGCTGTTCCTGGGTATCCCTAGTTAATGTCAAAGAAGCTTTCCAGGTCACTAGAGCCTCCTGGGCAGCTGCCTTTGGACAGCAATTCCCAGGATGTCTGCCATGAGGATGTCCAGGAATTCGGTAGAGATGCCTAGCATGGGGTTGAGTCCCGCAGACTCATTGACTTTGCCACCGTTGCTCAGGCCTGGGTCTTCCTGACACTTTGGACTTTGGTTCTTTTTTTTTTTTTTTTTTTTTTTTTTTTTGAGCTGGTGACCAACCCAGGGCCTTGCTCTTCCTAGGCAAGCGCCTACCACTGAGCTAAATCCCCAGCCCCCACTTTGGACTTTGAAGGGTACACAAAAGCCAAGCATGGGGTAACTCACACTGGTAATCCTAGACCTTGGGAGGCTGAGGCAGGAGAGTGACCATGAGGTTAAGATTCTCCTAGGCTACATAGTGAGCTCCAGCATAGCCTCATCTGTACAGAGAGACCGTATGCTGAAAGACTAGACAACAACCAAAAGTGTGCACAGGATTGCTGTTTAGCATGAGTATAATATGTATGATATATTATACTCTGTGTCACTGTGAGTGGATAGACCCTTGTTTTCGGTCACTAACTGTGGGCTGTTTTTGTTCCTTGTCTTTCTGATGGCCACACTGAGGTTTCCACTTTACTTTTCTGAGATGAAACACCCAGACAAAAATCAACCTAAAAAAGGTTTATTTTCTTTAGTTCATGATTCTGTGTCACAATCCATCACTGTGGGGAAGTTGCAGTATTGGGGGAGGGGTTAAGATGGCTAATCTTATCATAGTCACAGTCAAGGGCCAAGAAAGAAACAAATGCACACACAGTTAGTGTTCAGCTCTCTTTTTCTGCTCTTAAACAGTCCACGACACAAAGCCAGGGAATGGAGCTCCCACTTTCAGCCTGGCCTTTTCATATCAAAGCAGTCAAAACTGTCTCCCATAGACAGGCCCACAGGCCATATTAATCTACACAGTGCCTCACAGAGAGCTGTGCTGGGAGATCCTAGGCTGTACCAAGCTAGAAGTTAGAACCAGCCAGCATAGACGCTTGAGCCCGAGCTGGGTGTTTACATTTGGGAAATTTAACATTTTTATTTTGTTTTTTGTTTTTTGCTTTTGTGAAGAGACCCCTTGGGTTTGACACATCAACACTTACTCTTCCATTTTGGAGAGAACTTTTCAGTTCAAATAATCTCAAACAGTTCCCCCATCCCATGTTTAGGCCACTAGCCAGACGGATCTAGAAAACTGGATCACTGCCATACACTCGGCGTGCGCATCCCTCTTTGCAAAGAAGCATGGGAAAGAAGACACGGTGCGGCTGCTGAAGAGCCAGACCAGAGGCCTGCTTCAGAAGATAGACATGGACAGCAAGATGAAGAAGATGGCAGAGCTGCAGCTGTCTGTGGTGAGCGACCCCAAGAACAGGAAGGCCATCGAAAGCCAGGTACCGTTGATCGCGTGTGCCCCGGTAGCCTCCTCCAGCGCTCCCATGTGAGTCATCTTCTCCCCGTGACTAGTATTCTCCAATCTGCACATACTGATGTTTCTCAGAGATGCGTCTGATTTGAACATGTGAAAATAACTATGAAATGGGAATCCTATTTCTAGGAAGTGTATGGTTAGAAAGCTCGTCTGGTAAGCATGACAGTAAGACCCTTCTAGCGTGGTAGATTAGGTGGGACCTGGTGGAGTCTTCAAATGCTGGGAGAGGCCACAGGGTTGAGGTTGGGCTGGGAAAGAGGGAATGGTGAAGATGAGCTGCTGGAAGAAGCTGAGTTATGCAGGGGAAGGGTTTCCAGGTGGGAGGAGGGCAGGGGTCATTTGGTTTAGGGTAGAAGTAGCCGGAAAGGTGGCTCCTGTGCACACTAGCATAGTAGTGCTAAATTGTATGTAAGTACGTGACACTTAGCTGGGATCTGGGCAGGTGCACCATAACAAACTCCATAAACAAAGTGGTTTGAACAATAGAAAGTTATTGTTCATGCATCTGGAATCTGAAAGTCCTCCATCAAGCCATGGGCAGAGTCCATGCCAGATGAGGCCCACTTCCTTGGGTCTAGATGGCTGTCTTTGGTGGAAGCAGCAGAGGAATTCTCTGTGTTCTCTTTATGAGTGCGTACTTACTCACCAGTGCTTAGCAAAAAGAGACTACTCACCTCCCAGAAGCACCATTCCTCAATTCTGTCACCTTGGGAATCAGGACCCTGACATGGAGATTGAAGACACACAATTCGAGCCATTTTGATCTTGACGATAATGCTTGGTTGGGCTTATTTTATCCTCTGGCTGTGAGTTAGATTTTGAATATCTCCACATGTGTTGAAGGCTAGATCTCCTTTCAGCAGTGTCCACAGGAGGGACCTTACATCCCACGAACTGTGACATCATGGGCGGATTTAGTAGTAAAAGCGTTAGGAGCTGGGCCCTAGTTGGAGTATGCGATAAATGAGGGCCTGTAAACCAAGTTATTCTATTGTCTTGGCATATTTGATCAATAACTAAATCTATAGTATCACAGGGTGTATTTTAGGGCTCTTCTTAAGTTAATAATTTGCTTGATAATTTGTTTTCATTTTTTCTTGCTTTCCATAGTTTCATGCAAGGCCTCTTGAGCACACACAGCTTTGAACACTGATTTGGTCCAGAATCTGTCCTTAATCCTTCAGCGTCTCTGAACTCTGACATACACACACTGACACATATACGTGGAGACACACTCACACTGTCACACATTCACATACAGACACACATACACACAGAGACTCACACACTCGCACTCACATACAGACACACACACACACACACACACATACACACACACACACACACTCCCCACATATTTTGTCCATAGTTATCTGTGGTGTGCAGGGTGTGACTTTGTCTAGGGGCTGCTGGGAGTGTGAGCTGGAGGGGTGAAAGCTACCCTGGCATGGTGTTTGCTCTTCATCCTGCCTGAGTCCTGGATACACAGCCACAGCATGGCTATGATGGTTTGTGAAGTTCAGAGTCACTGAGTCCATAAGTCTCATACGAACTGTGTTGGGGAAAAGTATGGTGTTAGCTCTTTCTGCTTTCTTAAGCTGAGCTTCAGGACAGGTGTTATTGCTCTGGAAGAGGGATGCCCAGTTTAGAGAGTTCTGATCCTTACACGTAAGGAGAGAAGGAGTATTTGGCAACATTGAGAGGATTCTGGTTCTCTCTCCCCACCCCACCCCAGCCTCCCCCGTGTGTGTGTGTGTGTGTGTGTGTGTGTGTGTGTGTGTGTGTGTGTGTGCATGATGCTCTCTCTCTCTCTCTCTGTCTCTGTCTGTCTGTCTGTCTGTCTGTCTGTCTGTCTGGGCCTCTTTGTGGCCAGAGAGTCCTAAACAAATGCTTTTTTAAACATTTAAATTTGGCTAAAGAGATGGATCAGTGGTTGAGAGCACTGTCTGCTTCTTCCATAGAATCCGGGTTTAATTCCCAGCTCCCACTTGGCAGCTCACAATATCTGTGACTCTAGTTTTAGGGGACCTGATACCCTCATCTGGCCTCCGTGGGCACTGCATGTGCATGATACACAGACATGTAGACATGTAGGAAAAAAGTTTTATACATAAAACAAAAGCATTAAGATGGCAGAGGTCTCGCTGTAAGTACATTCAACACACACAGACTCACATATACACACTGACACACACCGACACACGTATTCTCATACACAAACACTCACAGGTATGCATACTGGCACACAGGCACATACAGTTACACACTCACACACATATATACACAGACACACACTTTCACACACACATACATACACATAGACATACCCACACATACATTACACACTTACACAGTGACACACTCACATATATACATACACACACTCACACAGACACACTCACATATATACACACTCCGCATATTCTTTTGCAGTGTCAGTAGTCTGTGAATGAATGCTAGAAGGTGTCTGGTCTCTGATGGGCAGGGTTTGCAACTACATAACTGTTTATACAAATCTTAGAGTCTTAGATGGTTAGGTAGACTAAAGAGGAGTTCTTTTAACAAACTGAGATCAGTGGAGCCTGGTGCTGTAGGCCTGTGGTCCCAGGCACTTGGAAGTGTAAGGAAGCAAGATTATAAATTGAAGCCAGCCAAGACTACATTGCAAATGACTGGCTGCCCTGGGCAACTTAGCTGGACCCTGTCACAAGGACACGAAGTCACGATGCTGTTGTAGCTTAAGAGTAGAGCATTTGGGTAGCTCATGCAAAGGTACAGAGTGCATCCTTCGAGGCCCACTGCCCACTCCGTGACAGAGTCATATTCGCCATCCTGAGTAAATCTTTCTGATACTATCAGCTTTTTACTCTGGTTTTAGCTTACCCTCTGCTCCCAGCCCTAATCTCTCCCTGCTTCCTCCATCCTCCTCCACCCCTTACCCCACAGTGCTCTTTGGGTTCCTGGGAAGAAACTCTTTGAGTTAAGCTTCAGAAATCTTGCTTTAATGTTATGTTACCATGTCGGAAAAAAATTTTTAAAGGCCATAATGTAGTCACTTTTCCTCAAAGGGTCCTGCCTTGGGTAACAGGAGTTACATCCACTGGGCTCACTCTTCCTAATTCAACTGTTAGGACGTTGTAAAGAGACCCATTTGCTCTCATTTGATAGCCCCAAACCCTAAGAAAAGCACGTGTGCTCCGGGCATGGATTGACGGCCAGAGGGCACCTGTTAGGATTGTCCAGGTTTTCACTCAGAACAAAGAGTAGGTCCCAGGCAAATATGTATAGGGGTAGAAATACAGTTTATTAAGAATGGGGTAAACACTCAAGAATGACAGTAGGCCAGAGAGAGTGCTCGCTGGAAGAGGCGTGTGCCTTGATGTATTCACTGCACCCACTTCCTGCCCTGTCTGGACTGTACTCTTCTCCAGCGTGCTGTGTCTCTCACACATACTCTGGTGTGGGAGATTCTAGTCTTCTGTTCACTGCCTCGATTCCTGTGTTAACCTTAGGACATCTTCCTCCAGGCCTTCCTCTCCTAGGCTTGCGACTGCTTTTAAGTCTCCACCTCGGAACATACTGTGCTAATACAGTTACCCGAAGGCTTGGACAGGAGGCGCCAGCTCCTGTGTGTCTCTTTCACGTGTTCTGAACACTGCCCACTGACGAGCTCCCCTTGTGAAGGAGGGCTCTAGCTCACTGCCGTTTAGAAGTCGCAGCTGGGCTGTGTACTTGTGTTCATGTAGCATTTTGTCCCAGAGACTCCAGAAACTTCCCATCTAGCCACATAATACCAGATCCTATGGTGTGGATGACATCATGCAAGATAGATAACGTCTCTGGAACAGGATCTCTTTGAAGTCGGTGGGTGGAGAAAATGGTCATCAACCTCCCTTTCTAATTAGGCATTGTCATGGCAACAATGGCTGTGTTTCATGCTGCTGAGGAGGTCACACGCTTTGCTTAAAATAAACCATGCTACAGTCCTGGCCTCCAGCCTCTGGGCTATTTTGTGGGGCAGATGATGCAACGTTCATTTGAGCGTGTCCAATACGCACCAGACCCCTCTGTGTGTCCGCATGGGGAGTGCCTTTGAAGTCTCGAGGGAGGAAACATTGTAAATTAAGTCCAGTTAGTACTTTATTTTCCTTTCCGTTTATTATTTAAAACAAGTAAATGAGGACAAAAGCTTCACCAGCCTTAGGCAGTCTTGGCATCCTCCTAGGTGGCTTTGCCACCCCACCCCAGCCTGGCTCATTGTGGGCCCTTTTCAGGGACCAGGGCTCTGCCCATTGAAGAGTGGACTGGAAAGGGGAGTACAGTTATGCTACCGTACTGCAAGACCGCTCTGCCCCCTCCCCCCATCCCCAGTGGGACCACATCCGTCACCCCAGCCTGGGCATCCTTTTATATATTTATTTAAAGGTTTAAGACGATAAAGAAGGATGCATTGTGTTTAGACATTTGGCAACCATGGTGAAGGGGCAGTGTGCACGCAGCCTTTGAAGAGTGACATGATGTGTGTCGGGGGAGGGGCGCTATTTGTGGAGGAGAATGGAGAAGAGTTGTTGGAGGGGTTTGGGGACAAGGCTGGTTGACAGAGGCGTAATGTGCAGATATGGGCTTTCTTTAGTGGTCACTGGGGAGATGGTGGAAGTATGTTGGGCAACAGAACAAATGAGGCCTAATTCATTAACCCTTTATGCAGTACCCACTGTAGGCTAGGCATGTATGCAGACTGGGAGACGCCCTGTTCTCTGAGCGCCCTCCCACTGGAAGTGGGACAGGACTGGGCCTGTAGTCTCAGCACAAGAGGATGATGCTAGAGCTAGAGTTTCATGGTGTGAGGCAAAACAGCGAGAGATTTGATGTTCTGTGCATGCTTGGGAGACTTCTGGAGGAGGGACCCTTTGAATCACTTCTTAGAAATGAGGCTTTAACCAGAAGAGGGGCAGAGAAAGATGCCCTGGGCGGGGGTGACATTTTCACACAGCCAACATTGTTCACATGTAACCAACACATCTGGTCCTGAGGTTTCCTGGTTTCAAAGCCCTTCGGCATTCCCACGGCATTGAAGACGAACCACTGTCCACTCTGCCCTCCATCCAGAACCCCACTTGGCTATTTTCTCTTAGACTGCTTCCCAACTCCTGTGCTTTCTGGGGACTTACGGGCAGAGAGGACTCTGCATGGTGCGCACGCATGCTACCTCCTGTCACCTGGTCCGCTCCACACATCTCATTTCTCAGGAAGGCCTATGGGCTATTTCCTCCAAGAGTGCCCCTGACTCTGCTCACACAGGTTCTGTCCTGGATGCCGTATGGCTCTTGTTCTGTCTTAGCAAGCCGCTTTCCAGTTGTCTCTTGTGACTCTGCTCACCCCTGCTGCAGAGCACAGCTCCCCATTTCTCACACCTTTGGTTATTTTCTGGATGTGGTGAGTGATTACACATCCGTGTGATATTCTCAGTACTTCCCTTTCCCGTGCTCAGCCTGTGGAATGGCGCCTCCCACATTTAGGATGGGTCTTCCTGCCTCAGTTATTCTCATCTGGGTAATCCCTCAAAGCTGTCTTCAGAGCATGTCTCCCGGGAGAGTCTAGATGCTGCCAAGTTGAAAATCAGCATTAACTGGGCCCTTTCAGGAGTCAGGAGTCTTTATTCCTCATTTGTAGAAAATCCAACTCTTCTCTGAGTCTGCCTCTTCCCTTCCTTTCTCCCCCCTGTGCCTGCCTCTCTTCTAGTTTCCTTTCTTCTTCAGTATTCTCAGAGTCCTTTGCAAGCCGTGGTCATATTTAGCTTTGGGATCCCTCTCCCCAGTAGGGATGGGCAGGCTGCATCCATCTGAGGGAAGGAGCAGACCTTTAGGTGGGTGACGTTTCTGATGGCTCACAGCTGGTAAGTGGCAGAACCGGGAACACACCCAAACCTGCTCTCGAGTGCCCAGCTACTGCTCCGTGGGACTTCAGTAAGGTACACGATGCTTTGCCTGTTGGCTAAATGTGGCATACATGACGTAGTAGGGATGAGTAATAAATCCTTGGTTCCCTGGTTCCTGTAACTTGGGGTTTCCAGTTTGATTTGAAGGAAAATTTACTGGCTATAAATTTACTGACTTTTATCTTCAAGGAAGCAAAGCAAAGCTAACTGGCTACTGAGCCATGACTTGCCATTCTAGCCTCTAGTCAACTGTAGTAGACCATTGCCCCTGGTTGGGATCCTCAGTGAACGTAGGTCTCGGTGTTTGCAAAGTACGGGGTGGGTGTTTTGAAAAGTCATTCCACCAAAAAGGAAAAAGTAAACTCTCTTTTAGGCCAAACCTAGTACCAGACGATCAGGCTGAATGTTATGATTGAATGAGTAAATGAGAGAAAATACTTTCCTAAGAGGGTTGGGTGCTGCAGGAGTGCTGCCATCTTTCTTTGAATGCATGGCGTGCTCTTTTGCGTCATCATGATTTTTATCATCCGGTTTCATATCCTCCCCATCCCGTCCGCTTACAGCTCTCCAAAACATCTTGGAGCTCATTCACTGAACACACAGCTATGTTACCAATAAAGGGGAAACTCCTCATTGAGTCTGTGTCAGTGCTTAGACCTGGAGCTTCCTGTGGGATTTCATCATTAAACATTTCCCTCTGTGTGGGACTGGCGATATGGCTTTAATAGATGTAGCCTAGTGACCTTGAGTTTGATCTCTGGTACCCATGTGGAGGTGGAAGGAAACAACCAGCTTCCAAAAGTTATCTCTGACTTCCACTGGGCAGCATAGAACTCATACACACACACACACACACACACACACACACACACACACACACACACCACACACACACAAAACACACACACACACAAACACACTCACATACACACAAACACACACATACACTTAAACACACACACATACACACAAACACTCATACACACACAAACACACTCTTACACAAACACTCATACACACACTCATACACATACAAATACATACACACAAACATACAAACATACACACAAACACACACAAACACACACACATATACACACAAACACATACACATACATACAAACACACTCATACACAAACACATTCTTACACAAACACTCATGCACACACACTCAGACACATACAAATACATACACACATAAACACACACTCATATATACATAAATACACACTCAAATTCTGTCTGCCTGCCTGCCTGTCTGTCTGTCTGTCTGTCTGTCTGTCTCTCTCTCTCTCTCTCTCTCTCTCTCTCTCTCTCTCTCTCTCTCGCCTGGGGAAGATACTAAGTAGTGGAGATGACCTTAAATGGCTGATCTTGCCTATGCCTTCTATCTAGCCCAGGGCTTTTGGAATGTGAGAAAGCAAGCGCTCTACCCACTAAGCTGCAACCCTAGAACTGAGCTTCACCCCTAGAACTGAGCTGTTACCCCCAGAACTGAGCTATAACCCAAAACAGCTACACCCCCAGAACTGAGCTACTCCCCCAGAACTTGGATTGCCTTTGTTTCATACAGAACGTTTCGTGTTGAACTTGTAAGAGGAGAATATAGAGAACTTAGAAGAAGTCTGGAGAATACCACTAACTTTTAATTTTTGACAAAGACTGGATAGGGGCCGGTGTTCAATGCTGCAACTCTTTCTAATGCTTGTTTATTCAGAATGGATGACTGACCTGGGGGGTTTTGTCTGATTCTCCGTGGATGCTAAATAACATAGGAGATGCCATTGGTGCTGAGGAAATCTGTCACCTTTGATAGAGTCCAGTGCCTAGTGGTCACAATAGGCCATATGGAGGTGGCCACCAGGGCCTGTGGAATGCCAGCCTCCTGCCCTACTCTAAACATCATGTTATCAAATCCCCTGTGCCTTGCTCTGCCTGTTGATCTGCATGCAAGTGGAGGTCACATTTTATTTAAACTTGTGGTTGTGATGTGCTAGGAAGACAGGAGAGCGGTCCCTAGTCAGATAGCATTTGATGGCATTTCTTTGCCAGCTCATGGCTCCTTGTTGTGAAGAAATACATGGCAGCTCCTGTTGTGTGAATAGCTGTAGCTGCTTTAATTGTTTTCAGATGTACAGGTGGTTGTGATTCTCCCAGACACTGAATAGCAGCAAGTGCTAAATGTCTGTCCTGTCTCTGAAGAGCACTTGCTTGTCATTGTTTTGGAACGTCAGGTCCCTGCCACCACACATGCTGTGTTTGTCTGTGTGCAGCTCATCTACTGGGTGCTTCTCAACCTCCCTGATGCTATTGGCCCTTTAATACAGTTCCTCACCTTGGGGTGACTCCCAACCATAATAGTGTTTCATTGTTACTTCATAACTGTAATTCTGTTACTGCTAGGAATTGTAAGGTAAATGTCTGATGTGCAGGGTATCTGACATGTGACCCCCAAGGGGTCGTGACCCCCCAGGAGAGGATCTGGGGGTATAAATAAGAAGAGATATGTAACAGGGGAGGCATGTGTTTCACTTTACATCCCATGGCGAGTCATCATTGTTGCTCTGTAACTATTACACATTTTGACATGTCACTCTACTGGGACCCCACCCCCATCCTTTGATCTTGGCTATCCTGATGAAGTGTATCCGAGTGTCTGTATGTGTAGGACCGTGACCTAGCAAGTTCCGGTAGGGAGGGTGTTAGATGTGGGGAACGGCAGATTGAAACCATACAACTCCAGCTGCTAGTAATTTTGTTCTTGAGGGCTGTGTGAGGAATTGCGTTCGCAGTTTGAGCCACACAGACTTGTCGTAGCTGAGGTCTAAGTCACCTCTCTTCTTGCTGTTTAAGATCCGGCAATGGGAGCAGAACCTGGAAAAATTCCACATGGACCTGTTCCGCATGCGCTGCTATTTGGCGAGCTTACAAGGTGGGGAGTTACCAAACCCCAAGAGTCTCCTTGCGGCCACCAGCCGCCCCTCCAAGCTGGCTCTTGGCAGACTGGGCGTCCTGTCCGTTTCGTCTTTCCATGCTCTGGTAAGTTCCTGGGGAGGGCTGGGTCAGTGGCTTGCACCTCTCCGCGGCTGGCTAATTCCTCTGCTGGAAGTTAACCTAGTAACTGACAGGGTCAGCAGAGGCTAGGTACTGGGAACCAGCAGACGCTTACTCTAGGAGTCTGGCTGTTAGTTACTTCATATTCTTATCTGCCGGTCTATCCCTCCTCGTACATGGGAAGGTGGGGGTCTGTTCCAGTAAAATTAATAAAAGTTTCTTCTTTCCCCACACTAGTGCCAGCACCGTAGGGCCACATGGCAACTATGGGGTATTTTCATCTCAGTCAACAAAGCATCTCATCTGCTAGACTCCATCCCATATCACACTGCCAATGGCTACTCCCTGAGCCTGGCAACAATCTCTCTACCCATCTAGTTTCCAAGGCAGGTTGCCATCATGCCAGACATACACATCCCAATTCCAAGGCGGCCCAATGTCTCCAGCCACCACACACTCTCTTGAATTCAATTAAATCACCACATGAAAGAACACACAACACAATAACCTCTGATCCAATTGATAAAATATAATTTTCTCATCTAGACATACAAAGCCCATCCATCCCTTAAGAATAGTCATAACAACTTGTAGATGTGTAGAGAGAAACCTTAACATCTGCTGCCATGTTCTCTCGGCTGCCCCCCGCCTCACCCCACTCTGGTCTCTTCTCTTCTCTAAAACTTTTCTCCCACTCATCCTTCCTTCTCATCCAATGACAGGCCTTGTTCTATCCTGTACCTGCCTTCACCTGCATAATGACACCAACCTACAGGGTCCCTGAAGTCTTAGTGGGTAAAGAAGAAAAAAGATGGATTAAATGTTGTTTAACTTGGGGTTGGGTGATAGTTCAATGAATAAAGTGGTTTCCTTGTAAGTGTGAAGACCTGGGTTTCATCCCTAGAACCTGTACTTGGAAAGTAAATAAGAACCTCTCTCCAAAAAAACAGAAGGAAAAAAATAAAAGAAAAAAATTATGGAGGACTAGGGAGATTGCTCAGTGGTTAGATTAAGAAGAAAGGTGTTCTGATATGTATCCCTGCAAATGCTGGAAGGCCCCGGCTGCCTGCCTGTAATTCCAGCCTTTCATAGGTGGAGACAGGATCCTCAGAGCTGAGTAAGTTGGCTAGCCAGGTTAGTGGTGCCAGCGAATTCTGAGTTTGATTGACATTCCCTTCTCAAAGAACAAAGTGGAAGAGGGATTGGGGAAGATTCCTGATGTCAACTTCAGGCCTTTCCTGCAAACACACCTGTTTCCCCACACATATGAACTTGCAGCATGTATGTAAGCACAGTTACCATATACACATAAAAAGGAGAAAAAAAAAAAACCGAAAACAAGGTGGATGCTACCTGAGGAGTGACCCTCAAAGCCGACCTTTGGGGTCCACGCACATGCAGACAACAGGAACACATATATACATACAATGCATAAATAATGGTTGCTTGGCCTGTAGTGCTGGGAGCCCCAAGGGTAGGGACTGAACTTGCTTCTGTCTTTTTGCATTGAACTGGCTCATTTCGAAGAGCTCAGAGTGGTTTTGCTGACCCTGTGCCTGTCATGGGCCCATCTGAACATTGGCTTGTGCTATCTAGGTAAGGCCCCTGTGGAGGCTGATTTCTGTGTGTGAACTACGTAGCAGACTCAGACGTCGTCAGAACACACTTACAGCCAGGCTGATGTCGCTACAGTGCAGACACTTTGATGGGCTTTCAGATGCTTTTCAATTGTGTTTTCCATTAGGTATGTTCCAGAGATGATTCTGCTCTCAGGAAAAGAACACTTTCCCTTACCCAGAGAGCAAAAAGCAAGAAAGGCCTATTTTCTTCATTGAAAGGTCTGGACACTCTAGCAAGAAAAGGGAGGGAGAAGAGAGCTTCTATAACTCAGGTGAGTTCTTGACATGGGAGGAACCAGAGAGTGTGGATGACATTTTTGATACCTCCACTTTTACTTGCATTTTTTTTTCTTTTCTTTTTTTCGGAGCTGAGGACTGAACCCAGGGCCTTGCGCTTGCTAGGCAAGCACTCTACCACTAAGCTAAATCCCCAACCCCTTTACTTGCATTTTTATTTACTCACAAGAAGTAGCTCTTTGTTGGTTATAGGTAGTATTAACTATAGTCCATGGCAAGGTCAGTTTTTACATTAATCACGATGACTCCATGTAATTAAAATGATAAAGTGGTAGATAACAGGATAACTTGCTTATTTTTAGAAGAATCGTTAAGTTAATTAAATGAGTCTTACAGTCTGCCTCAGTGTATCTGCTAAATGTTCTCCACAAAAGATTTCTTGATAAACAAAAGCATTTGGTTGAGCATTTTTATTTAAAAAAAATATGAAGTCAGTACTAACACAGCTGAATGAAGTTGATTTATTAGGTATTCCTAGTTGAATGTTTAATGTTGGTATTCTCCAAAATTTAGAAGATAAGATTTACAAAAATAAAAAAGAATGATTTCTAGTCTTTCTGGCTTCAAACAAATGTCTATTAACATATTGTCTTCCAATATTTATTCTAAGCACATTAAAAACAGTTAGAAGATTGATTTTGTGGCTTTGCCAACTCTGTTTCTCATCTTCTGAAATGCATAATTAGTTTAAAGAAAAGCAATGTCAAGAAAATTCAAGATTATTTGAATACTGTGAAACATCACAGTAAAGTAAGTATGAAGCTATAGGAGGAAAGAAAGCAGATTTTTCTGCAGAGGGAAAGTGTCACATTTGATTATTAGTACAGACTGTGAAATGGAGATCTAATAAAATGTTATACAACTTCAATCTTTAAACTAAAAATGTGTGGATGCCAAGAAACACTGCAGAACCATTTCATTAGTCTTTTTTCTTCCTCCTTTCTGTCAGATGTTTGATTCGAGCCACAGCCATGGATTTCTTGGAACTCAACTACCTCAAAACTCCACTAACTCCAGTGAGGTAAACATGGCGGGAAAGGGCAGCCATCTTGGCAGCCATCTTGTTTTATGTTGACTAAGTTGAGGAGTGCTGATTTAGAGTCTTCCCATGGACATGTTAAAAGACAAGTTTAGAATTAAAATGTTCCTACTAAGGAAGTTAAGAGGTGTTCCCTGAACGCTAAGAGTTTTGGAGGCTTTTAAACTTATGACATTACCACCTTAAAATTAGTACCTCCCCAGAGCTGCATCTTGGTTGTAGACTTACCTGTTCCTCAGCAGTTCCTGACCCTCCTTGGAATATCAGTGAATATCAAGTTACAGCTTCCTCCATGACCTCCAAGGCCTTCACACAGATGCTTCTCTAGGCATCCTCGGTGGGGTTGAGCAATGTTCTTCTCTGGTCTCTAGGGTCGCTTCTGTTTCTGAGATCAGGAGTGTGGTCAGGAGTGGGTGCACTACTTGGCTAAGCTCATAGTTACATTTTGTGCTTTTTTCCAAATTCCTGTCTTTCACGCAAAGCTGTAGTTCCTATTATTAGACAGTTTCTCCAGATAGCTTTATCTTTAATTTTATTTCTAACAGACATCTGAGATACTCATCAAAGGTAAAAGGTCAGTAGTGGGACTGGAGAGAGGGAGTTCAGAAGTTAAGAATATCTACCATTCTTCAACAGGTTCCAAGTTCATTTTCTCATACCAGATGGTGGCTAACAACCCCCTGTAATTCTAATTCCAAGAGAATTTGATGTTCTCTTCTGGCCTCTGAGGGCACCAGGCACATGTATGCTTCGCAGATACACAATAATAAAATAATTTTAAAGCACTGATAATATGGTTCAACAGGCTGAAGAGATGGTTCAACACTTATGAGAGTTTGCTGCTCCTACAGTGGGTCTGAGTTTGGTTCCCAGCACCCACACGGCGGCTCACAACTGCCAGGAGACCCTGACGCTCTCTCCTGATCTCCGTGGGCACCTGCATACAAATGGCACACACACATACACACTCTCTCACACCAACATAAATTAAAAAAAAAAAAAATTAAAACAAGGAAGCCTGACAATGATCAGCATGGACAAACCTACTCCACCTTGGCCAAAACTACCCAACACATTAATGGAAATAATTTGATAAGCTGGAAGTATAGTTTGGAAAAAAAACAAGTTAGACGCTGACTTTGGGAGCGAGTGGGATACTCTCTGGTGATATAAAATACTCAGTACACACATCTTTGTGTTCTGCCGCCTTGTGAAGCTGGGTACAGTCTCTTTAGTGTGTTCTTCCTGCACGGCAGCTCAGCCCTCAGGTGCCCTGCTGCTTGTAGGATGAGTGTGAATGAGTTGGAGAGTCTATGGAATTATGCTTTGTCACCTGCAACCTCCCAGGACCAGGGTTGCCAAGAGCAGGTTGTGGGATGGGGTGGCCTGAACCAGGAATCTCCTGTTTTGTGCTCTTTTTGCAAAAGTTCACAAGCCACGGGTAGATAGAGACGCTGCATCCAATTTTTCTTTTCTATAAAGGATGCTATCTGAGTAAGCACTGTTTTATAAGGAATGCTGTCCGTTTCCTGCCCCATGGCCTCTGTGTACTTGCAGAACTGATTTAAAACCTCTGTCAGATCATACCGTTGTTGGAGAGCTTACATAATCCTGTAGTTGAATTGTCACCAAGATTTCCTATATTCTTACTGTGACCCACCTCATCCTATTGAGTGACATGTGTGTGTGTGTGTATATGTGAGTGTGTGTGTGTGTACATGTGAGTGTGTGAGTGTGAGAGCATGTGAGTGTATGTGTGTGTGAGTATATGAGTATGTGTGTTAGAGTGTGAGAGTATGTGTGAGTGTGTGTGAGGGTGTGAGAGAGTATGTGAGAGAATGTGTGAAACAGTGAATGCGTGTATAAATGTGAGAGTGTATGTGTATATATGAGTGTGTGTATGTGAGTGTGCGTGAGTTAGTGTGTGTGTGTGAGTGTGTATGAGCATCTGAGTATACGCATGTGAATGTGTGCATGTGAGTGTGTGTATGAATGTGAGTGAATGTGTGTAAGCGTGAGAGTGTATGTGTGTGTATATATGAGTGTGTATGCAAGTGTGAGTGTGTGTAGCTGTGTATTTGTATGATTGTGTGTGTGAGTGTGTGTGAGTGTATGAGTATGTGAATGTGAGAGTGTATGTGTATGTGTGCATGAATGTGTGTGTGTGACTGCGTGTGTGTGTGTGTGTGTGTGTGTGTGTTGTTTTGAAGAACTTTTCATGAGCCTAAGTGTTCCTGTGTATTCTAAGCGCACAGCTCATGTCAGCATTAGGATACTCAATGTTTATTAGTTAATAATTTGTATTAGCTATAGTCCTTTAATGGCTGAGAAGTGTTGGTCTATGATAAAAGCTCAGCGTTTTAAGATTGCCTCTCTTTAAACATTATGTAACAGAGAAAGTTCTTATTTTAAAAGTTTAAGGAGTGAGCTCATCGAAGTATTATTAAGACTCACAGCAGACTGTGAGAGGAAATTTTGCTAAAATGATCATTGGTGATGAAGGTCAGTGCTTAGTTAAAGCAGGTTCGGGTTTCCACACATTCTAGTTGAATCCCCAGGTTCCACCAAAGCTGTCAAAGGCTTCTCTCCAGGCTTCTCTCCAGCCTGTTTCTCCATTTAAGGATGAAACCCTGTGTAGGGATACAGGAGACTTTCCGTCTCTGTTGGCTGCTTTAATGGTACATCTCTCTGTCCAGGTTCAAATCGAACTGCAGCTTAAAGTAAAAGAGGACTTTTTTTTTTTTTTTAAATACCCTTTGGCTGAAAATTCTGCTCGTGGCTGGTTGAATAATAACAATTATCATTCACTGGTTGTCTTGTGCTAATCACAGAGCATATTTGTAGCACACAAACCATCTGTTTTTGTACAGTAAGTATATTATGCGTGTTGGAGTCACACAGAAAGGCCGTTGTGAGGGAGGAGCTGAACCCCTTTTTAAATAGCCCACCATAATTGGTACATCCTGTAGGGGTCTCGCAGTGAGTCACCCTAATTGGAAGTCTGTTAGCCCTGGAGAAAAGCCAGCCTTCTTGGAGCATTTTTTAAAGGACACCTTGGCTAGCCCCAAATGAGAGCTTTTCAGAGCCTCCTTGATGAGTAATAAAGCGGCTCAGACAGTGTTTGGCAGGGAGGTGTTTGTTATGGAGATGTGTCAACAAATCCCCCACTGAGTTAGGGTGGCAGCTGCCCCAGAAAGCCACAGCAGCCCTGGCCGCCCCTGGCCCCGGCCTCTGCTCCTGTAAAACTGTCTGGGGTGTCTGGGGTGTCCTGACTTTCTGTGGCAGCGAGTGAATGAAGCATTGTCACATTAGTTACTAGCTACAGACTGGGGGGTGTGGGAGTGGTGGGCACCCTGGTGTTGGTTTCGCAAATGGAAAATGTGAATGAAACAACCAACTGTTGACCGCGGCACAGTGTGTTTAAATAGAATGCTAGTCTGGAACCTTCCGCAGCACATGCACATATGCGTCTATAGACCGTATTTGTGTTTGTCTCTCTCCATACACAGAGCTGACCAGTCAGGTCTTTGTTATTCCTTTCTAACCACTGGTGTCTGGGCATCTGCCCAAGAAGGAAGTAAACACTACATCCTCCATGACATGAGCTGTCAAGAAAAGCCTGAGCAGATCATTTCTTTTGTGCGGTCCCCTCATCTCACTTGCTAATAGACTCTCCTTTTATCAGCGACGGGGGTGGTGTGGGCCACGCTTTTTGACAGACACTGTGATTTTGCTACTCATGTCCCCGCAGTGATCCAGGCAGTAATTATAAGCCATTCTACCCAAAAGCATCTGCTGTGAGAATGCCCAGGGTTACACCTCTCTCTCTCTCTCTCTCTCTCTCTCTCTCTCTCTCTCTCTCTCTCTCTCTCTCTCTCTCTCTCTCTGTGACATACTGAGCAAGTAATTGGACATGTGGTTTTGGGACCATTGGGGTGATGATGATGGTGGTGATGATGATGGTGGTGGTAGTGATGGTGGTGGTGGTGATGATGATGGTGATGATGGTGGTGATGATGGTGGTGGTGGTGATGATGGTGGTGGTGATGGTGGTGGTGGTGATGGTGATGATGGTGGTGATGATGATTCACTAGTGTAGAAGTTGCCCTATTGCTTGATTTGCATTGCTAAGGTAGAATGTTGTGGCTGGGGCTGGAGTTCATTGGTGCTCCCAGTTCCTAGATGGCCAGCAGGAGTTGGGCTGTGAGGAGACAGCACTACACCCCACCCCAGGTTCCCCAGGGTTTTGGAACAAGGAATAATTCTCCCGCAGCTCTGGACAGTAGGCTGTCACTGAACTGTGGTGTTCACGCAGGCATGGTGCTCAGACTCTGTCCAAGCTGACTGGAGAAGGTTTTCAGGACGCTTCCCGAATGCCATTCCTTGTGGGGTGACTTGTGAAGCTGGTATTGGTGGTGGCCACCTCTAAGGGGACGGAGGTGTTGAGACAGTAGGTTACCAGGCTGCCTGCGGGTAGCAAGACAAGAGATTTGACCCGGACCCTTCTTGCTTCTTTTCTTTCTACTCTTCAGGAACTGAGAACTTTGAGCAGGGCTTTGGAAATGGTTTTTTGGCTGGAGGGAGGCAGGTTAGAGTGGGAAAGGGTGATTCGGGCTACGCAACACTTGTTGGAGCCAACTGTGGACCCTTGGACGAGTCCTTTTATTTTTATTTTTTATTGGATATTTTATTTATTTATATTTCAAATGTTATCCCCTTTCCTAGTTTCTTCTCTGCAAACTTCCTATGTCATTCTCCCTTCCCCCTGCTTCTGTGGGGATTCTCACCCTCCCACTCACCCACCCTCTCCGGCCTCCCCACCCTAGCATTCCCTACACTGGGGCATTGAGCCTTCACAGGACCAAGGGCCTCTCTGCCCACGGATGCCCAAGGCCATCCTCTGCTACATATGCAGCTGGAGCTGTAGGTCCCTCCATGTGTACTCTTTGGTTGGTGGTTTAGTCCCTGGGAGCTCTAGGGGCTCTAGTTAGTTGATCTTGTTGTTCTTCCTATGGGTTGCAAACCCCTTCAGCTCCTTCAGTCCTTCCCCTAACTCCTCCATTGGGGTCCTGTGCAAGTACCTTTGAGAAGGGTGTGTGTGAAGGAATTTTCTAGATATTTCATTTGTGTGTGTGTGTGTGTGTGTGTGTGTGTGTGTGTGTGTGTGTTTAGTTTGGGGATTTTTTTTTTCTTTTATGAAAAGGACATAGGAGAACATTTCACCTAACTCTAACTGACGTGCTAATGGCTTCAGCTTAATGATGCTGAATGAGGACATCACAGTAGCTCTCTCTCCAAAGGGCAAAGCTTAGAATAACTTAGAAGATCTGCATTCATCAAGTACACACACACACACACACACACACACACACACACACACACACACACCCCGCTCTAATTAATCCACCCCACTTCGCTGACTTCATCGAATGTATTGAATACGTGTGTGCACGTGTGTGCACGCATACATGTGTGCATGCATACATGCATGCATGCTTGCATGGTACAGCAAAAGCACATCTAATTTGCCATCGTAGGAGGTCACTTAGGCTCTGAGTCACTGGTGGCCCTGGTTTGGGTAGGCATCTTCTGTAAACAGTGGAGAGGGAGGAGGTGAAGGCTCTTCCGTGCAGGTTCACAGTCGCACTCAGCATAACAGGATCGTGTCTGTCTTCCTTTCTTCTACCCCTCTGATACTTTCACACGTCTCTCTTCTTCAAGCCTTGTCTTCTTTGAACAATCTGGCAATTAGTCTGTCTGAAAGTTGGGACTAGGAAGAAGCTGACGCTGGAAAAGCAAAGCTGAACCAGGTGCAAATGGGGAGCCTTGACCTTTCACCTTTGCCGAGTGTGATAGCATCTATCGCCTCCATACCCAGGTGTATTCTGGGTTTGAGACACTGTGTTAAGGGCTGGAGGAGACCGTGACGGGGAAACAAACACCTCACTCTTTTCTCTCGCCCACTTGATATGGGGGACCCAGAGCTGGCCCTGTGTGAGTTGAATTCTGCTCTGTCAGGTACTTGGGATGGTGGTTCCCCTAACTGCTGACTCCAACACTAGATCCAGGGGGCACAAAGTGACAGAGGAGACAGTTTGTTCAACGAGGGCATGGTTTGTGGGGTAGAATTGGGAAAGGAATCTGGACCATCAAGTCATGTTCATTGTGGGGAAAAGTTAATTGGCTGCCGTCACTTGGGTGATGTGAAGGTGCAGAGACCTGACTCACAGCCAGACTTCGGGAGTCAGAGCCCTTCTGTACCATAAGGATAGCTACGTACACTTAACGTTTCTCAGAACTTCTGCACCCCATTTTTCTCACCCGGTAAGTGGAGGGCAATGCTGGTGCCTACCTGAGAGTGGCTGTAAGTAAATCGGTAGCAGGGTAGGAGTTTGTTTTGTGTGAAGAAATCTCCCTCTGATAGACAGCCAGGGATGAGAAAGGGTGGGAAGCCACAGCATGGCATGGATTTGAATTTCCTGAGCCCCTGCCCAGCTCGTCCTCTTGAAGGACAGTAGGGAGTTGCTATGATATGGTTTCTGTTGGTCCTTTCTGTGGCCTTCCTTTTGATGTTCCTTACTCCACAGTGACCTCTGCTGGCCCTCCCGTTTGATTTTTCAATAATGCAGTAAGAGTGGAGCCTTAAGCAGCTTAATTAGGCCAGCACCCACTCTGACCTGGTGCTGGATAGAACCACTGTCAAAGTGACAGAAGTGCCCAGGAGAAAGGAGCCAGAGAAAGGAAGCCTTTACTCATGTGACAGACCCCCTTAGGAGAGACTATCCCAGCCTGCCCTATACTTAGGGCATCTGCCACGTCTCCTCCTTTCTTCTCCTGTGAGGGGATGTTGGTTCTGGCTGTGAACATCTTTCTAGGAAAATGTGCTGACCCTGACAGATCCGTTGCAGACCCAGTTCTGCCACTTCAGAGCCGAGCTTCACGTTTCCAAAGACATGGAGAGATGGGTCCTTCCCCTTTGCTGCCCAGGCCTGTTCTGCGGAATGTCTTTATTACATCAAGTTTGGCTTGGCGCAGTTTACTTTGTGTTTAAAGAGATGCATGGAGTCGACGGTGAGGTGACCTGTCAGAGTGTTTGCTTTGAGGTTCGAGTTGTTCGTAGCACCATGACAGCACTGAATCTACGAGTCGCGCTTTCCGGCCTATAAGACATCTTCGTGTGTGTGGGTGGGCTCCTTCTCTCATGAAAGGGCATCTTGTTAACTGAGCCTGAGCAAGTTGAATTTTGTTTGCTTGTTTTGAGACAGGATCTCACTATGTAGCCCTGGCTGGCCTAGAACTTTCTTTGTAGTTGAGACCCAAAATGAGATCTGGCTTCAAACTCAGAGATCTCCCTATGTCTCTCTGCTGGGATTAAGGCGATACACAAACACATCTATCTGAATTAAACACCACCACCCCCGCCCTGGGCTACTACTGTCTGGTTAATATGGCAGCTTTAGAATTAGGTGCACCATGGTGTTCCGGCAAGGATCTAACTCGAGGAAATGTTTGAGTTGCTTAGTATGAGTAAGTTAACACGAAGTGACTGGCTTTGATGGTGATATTTAGGGAAGTGTTTTGGGGAAAAGCTCCTGAAGGTGGGGATGATTTCCGACAGAGTGGCCGTGTCTGACCTAGCAGAAAGATAGCGAAAGGAGTTAGATTCTAAAAGTTTAAACGGGAGAAAAGAGAATCACACTTATGGAGAGTTGAGTTTAGTGCTGAGCTAGGGCACAGACAGTCAGAGGCCAGTTGTGGATGAGACCCTTTGGAAGTCAGAGAGGGACTAAGGACTGGATATACATTTCCCAGTGGCCCTTCTCCGTTAGGACTCCATCAGTGAGACTGAGAGTAGAAGGAGTCTCTCTTCCTGGGCTTCAGCTCCATCTGCAGAGCCAAGGACTAGCAGATCTGCCCCTGAGTGGTGTGAGGGCCCAGTGTGGGACATGTGCAAAACTTACAGTACTAACTGCTTGCATTAAGGGACCATTTTCCTCCTGTGGTTTCTGCTTTTGCTTATCCACCCTGTCTACATTTTCTCACCGCGCACAGGTCCATGACCTGCATCTGTATGGCTCCTCAGCAGACAGCGCTCTCCGCGACAGCACGTGGGAAGTACAGACTTATGTCCACTTCCAGGATAACGAAGGAGTCACTGTGATCATCAAGCCAGAGCACAGGGTGGAAGATGTTCTGGCTTTGGCGTGCAAGGTGATCAATTTTGCCATAGAAATCCATACTTCTGAGTAGAGAGGGCTGCATTCCTCTGCACTCAGTTTCTACACGGGGAACATGCTAACATTTTCTAGCTATGTTAACTCTCGCCCTTCAGAAGGGCGTGTCCTCAGGTCATGACCCCATGCTTCCATGAGGACCCTGAGTTAAGGTGTGTGCTTTGAATCTGCATCTCGTCATTCTGACACCTGCTGCTGTCCACGTTACAGAGATGGGGTAGTGTGGTGTGCATTAAGCCCATAACTCCTCAACACTCACAGTTGCTCTACGGCCACTCCTGAGTTATACTTCATCATTCTTTCGACTGGACTTGATTTCCAGTCTGAAGAGGAAACATAGGATAAACCCATTCAGTGCCAGCATGCCTAGCACTTTCTGACCACCAGGTGGCAGAGTAGAGCTGAAAGAGTCAGGTACACTGGGATAGTCTGCTGACTTTCACAGTAGACACGAGTAGAGTACTTTAACTCACTTTTGTACTTGGCCTTGAAGCTTTAGTGTCCCCTACATTTGTATATATAATTATCCTTATAAACGTAACTGTATCACCCAAGCCCAGTATGTAAGCCTTTTATTCAGACAAGCCTCAATGTTGATCTGTGTAGGTGATTAGAAACAGTAATAAGCTTTCTGGGTGCTAAAAGGTGTTGGAGGCAGAAGGTCAGCTAAATCCTGTTTGGAGCACAGGCCTGAGATAAACACTTTTTTGTTAAAAGTGCAGGGAAGAAAGAAAAGATGCAAGTGAGGGAAAGAGAAGGAGACACACACACACACACACACATATACACACATATATACACATATGCACTTGCACATATACACATCCATATACACATATGCACATGCACCTATACATATATACACATACACACATATATATACAGACATATATACATATACATACACACATATATACACATGCATACACATAAACACATACATACCCACACATACACACACACACACACACACGGAGGGTGGGGATTAAAATATATCCAGGGGTTGGGGATTTAGCTTAAACATTTTCCTTTGAAAAAACTTTGAAAAAAATATGAAATTTTGAAGAAAATTTGCTAGCGGTCTGAAGGGAGGTATGGGTCATGTGATAAAATGTATCACTTCCCAGCAGTGAACCTTATACTTTGTGGCGAAGTCATTTAGAGGAGACCTTAACAATGAATTTTGACCCTTCCTTTTCTTGTTTGTACATTTAAATTCCAGTTTTCCATAGTTTTAGACTGCACAAATTATATGCGGTTGCTTTCTGGGATTTTGCTAGTGGTCTGTCGTGCGCCTCTGTCCGGAGTGCTGCTGGTCTTAGGACAGAGCAGTTAGACTTCGAGTAACCAGTTGTTTCCTTTGCAGATGAGGCACTTGGAACCCACTCGCTATGGTCTTCAGCTCCGAAAGGTGGTGGACGAAAGTGTGGAGTGGTGTGTGCCCGCGTTGTATGAGTACATGCAGGAGCAGGCAAGTGGACGCCCGAGGTCAGGAGGGACTGTCCAACCACACCCATGCCCAACCTCACAGAGCTTCGGCTGGCCTCGAACTCGGTGTGCCTGAGGCCGATCTTGAGAGTCTGGTCCTCCTGCCTCCGTGTTTGGGATACAAGTGTACACCACCACAGCCAGTCGTGTGATGCTGGGGGTCAGACCAGGACCACACATGCTAAGTCAGCACGCCACCAGCCCAGCTCTTTCCCTAGGCCTCCGCAGGGCCTCTTAATTTTGGGGAACTGTAATTTGGGGGCAAACTGTTCAAGTTTGGCATTTGATTTGTAAACAACCCTCATGTGTGAACAGTATTGTACTTTTCCTGTGAAAAAGTGTGTTGACATAATCCTGCAAGGTTGTGTAGTGTTAACCCCCTGATTCCCTCTTTCTTAGGTTTATGATGAAATTGAAGTCTTCCCACTCAGTGTGTATGACGTGCAGCTAACCAAGACGGGGGACATGACTGACTTTGGTGAGTGTCAGGAGTCCTCTCCTGTCCCCAGGAGACGATGCTCACCTTGCCCTGGGTCCCTTTTTCTCCTTTTCATTATTATTTATTTTAGGAGGATGGGCTGGTTATGTGTCAATGCTGGGAGAGAGGACAAGGCAATCTCAGGGAATAGTGGAAGAGCTGGTAAAGCATGTGACCCACTGGGGACAGTGCTAACACTAAGTTAACTGTACCTGGTAGTACTGGTTCACCCAGGAGCCGCACAAGGCTCCTCTGAGTCTTTGTGTGTGTGTGTGTGTGTGTGTGTGTGTGTGTGTGTGTGTGTATACACATGCCACTTGTGCAGTACCCAAGGAGGCCAGAAGAGGGCATCTGGTCATCTTGGGCCGGAGTTACAAGCTGTTGTGAGCTGCCCAACTTGCATGGTAGGAACAGACCACGTGCTATCTGGAGGGCAGCCAGTGATCTTAACCTTGGAGCCATCTCTCCAGCCCCATGAGACTGCTTTCTTTATGGCTAAAGTCTTACCAACCTGGAATGCTGTCCTCCCAGACCTTTCTCCCGGGCTAGGAATCTTACCCGCCCTTTAAGACCACGTGGACAGTCTAACTGGAATAAGCCTGATCTTTCGGCTTTATCTCCCTCTGATCTGAATGTAACGGTTACAGGCCATCATTGGCGTTTAGCGCTTATTTCCCTCGGTCTTTCTCGAATCTCTGCTCCATGGTCTTTGTAGACTTTGCTCATGTCTCACAGTGGACTGCAGACTTTGACTGCCCTTCCCACTAGAAGTCAGTAACCAGGCTGTTTTGGTCACGTCACAGACATTGGCACAACAGGGATATTTGCTTCAGAACATTTCAAGTTGATAATATGCTCAAACTGTGGTGTGTTAAGATTTTGTTTTCTGGACCCTTTTGTGGATCACATGGTCAGGGTTGTTAGTTTACTTTGAGGTAGAGTCTTACTTTGTTGTAGTCCACACTGGCCTGGGATCCCAGGATATCCTCAAAGCTCGTAGTGATCCTCCTGCCTCAGCCTCCCAAACACTTAGTTTAAGTGAGAATCCCTCTGTCCACTGCAGGTTGGGGTTGGTCAGCTGTAAACTGGTTCCACAGCGGCCAAGAGCAAGTCTTCTTGCCATCCGAGGGAATGCATGTAGGATTTTTTTGTCATGGTTGGCCGGGTACTGCTTAAGGCTTAGAGAAGACATGGGGGAAGACAACATCTCCCCTCGGTCTCCTGTAGGACTGCTCATAGACTAGGGCTCTGCTTTTCACATGGATTCCAGGGATTTGAACTCTGACCCTAATGCCCTTGCAGCACACGCTGCATCTAGGAGCCCTGCCTTTAACCGTCTTAAAACACCTCGCTCTGCTCCAGTCAGAGTATCTTTTAGCCTTGACTTAAAAAAATCAAGCATCATTTTAACTGTGGTGAGACAGAAGTAAATTATCCACACCCTTAGTCTGTGGCAGCAGGGAGCTTCATGGCCGTCCGTGAGTCACCCTTACCATCCCTTCCCAGCTCTCTTTCTCTTTGCTATCCATGCGATGCTGGCTTACGCCCCTTCCCCAGCTCTCTGTCAAGCACGCATTATACCCTTTGTCCTGACAAATTCCAGAACCCTTCGATATTCGCCTTTTTGTGCCAGTTTAGTTCACTTAGCATTAATGTCATGCACTCATCCCATTACAGGGTGTGCCAGCTTTTTTTTCTAAGGCTGAGTAACGCTCTACCGTCCGTGTGCACCACACTGTGTCCCAGTGTTTGGCTGCTGTGAATGTGTACAGTTGCAACTGTTGAGTAACGTCGCACACTCCTGTGTCTAAACTCCCTGGTCCGGTGGATTCCTTTTTCCCCTACGCTTGCTGAATGATGCTACTTTCAAAACAGTTGAAACTTACTTTTTCAGCATGCTTGCATTTGCAAGCATGGATGTTCATGGACACACCCTGTCGGGGCTGGAGAGACGAAGGGAGGTGAACTCACACTGGTGTTATTTTCTCCCCCAGGGTTTGCAGTCACAGCCCAGGTGGACGAGCACCAGCATCTTAGCCGGATATTTATCAGCGATGTTCTCCCTGACAGCCTGGCATACGGAGGAGGTCTGTGCAGTGCCGTGTCTGGGTTTGTAACTGTGGGATGCTCTGCCTCATTGTGTCTGCACACTCCGAGTTTCTAACTGCAGCAGGCTCTGCTTCATGGGGTTGCTTGCGGTTTTGTTGGATGATGGTTTCTCTGGGAGCTTTTGAGAAAGAATTGACCTGAAAATACACATGTGCATGTGTGTGCATGTGTGTGTGTGTGTGTGTGTGTGTGTGTGTGTGTGTGCATGTGAGTGTGCGTGTGTGTGCATTATGTGTATATATAAAGAGAATATTCATACAGATATATGTATATGTGTATAAAGAAAGTATTCATACAGGTGTGTGTAAAAGGTTATATTCATACAGATATGTGTATGTATGTGTGGTAAGAGAGTATTCATACAGGTGTGTGTGTGTGTGTGTGTGTGAGAGAGAGAGAGAGAGAGAGGAGTATTCATATAGATGTCCAGATAAAGGGAGGGAAAGAACTGTGAAACAGAGAGACTCAGAGAAAACAGCTGATTAGCAGTTCCCCAAATTGTGTCACATTCAAAACAATCTGCTTGACACCAAATTGGAGCTGGGCTTTCATTTAAACCTTACATAATGCTACGTTTTCCACCTGGTCAGCATTTGCAGCCTGCTTTCATCTTAAAATTCATCTCCATAATCTCTCCCCACTTTCTTCCTGTTTTTCCCTTTCTTTGCTCTCAGGACTGAGAAAGGGCAACGAAATCAGGAGCTTAAATGGGGAAGCAGTGTCTGACCTTGACCTCAAGCAGATGGAGGCTTTGTTTTCTGAGAAGAGCGTTGGACTCACTCTAGTCGCCCGGCCTGCGGACGCAAGAGCAACCCTGTGTACTTCCTGGTCAGACAGTGACCTGTTCTCCAGGGACCAGAAAAGTCTGCCGCCCTCTCCCAACCAGTGCCAACTGCTGGAGGAATTCCTGGATAACTTTAAAAAAACCTCCACAAACGGTAAGGCTGTGTTCCGTGTCGGCCTTGACCTCTTGGTACGTTCGTCCATGTTGTTAGGCTGCAGCTTTGATGGCAAGCCCAGCTTGTACGAGCTACTGTGGTACAGTGAATGTTTTCTCACTTACTGAGACAAGAGCACAGATGCCAACCGGGATAGATTTATCAAGAGCCCATGGATTTCAGCAATTAGAGAACCTTCCAGAAAAATGAAAATAACTATCTTTCGACACAAACTAGTCTTTAAGAAAACACAGGCTCTTTGAAAGCCATTCACAGTGTCCAGTATTGCTGTTGCCTATAATCAATTGCAAGCATTAGCCAACATTGGAAGACTTTGTTTTTAGTTGGTGGGGTCTAAGGTGAATACATTTTGCAGTGTTCTGCTTGGGTCCTGGATGCTATGGTTTTTGGCTGTCAGGAGGACTGGTCTTTAAGAAGCAGCGAACTCTGAATGTAGTTCATGGGCTGATTTTGAAACCCTGTGAAGGCTTGCAGCTGAAGAGTGCAGTATAGTTTCTTCCAAGTGAATTAGCTGTCTGAGGAGTCACATGAAGGCAGGTTTGCTGAACTTAGGTTTCTACCTCTCTTGGCTGTTGTATTTGAATCAGAGGCTCGAGCTGAGTCCCTGTCACTTCCCTCTGTGACCATGGAGAAGTCCCTGTTAGGCTCCCTGGGAACATAGATAAGATGGATCTTGATCCTGAGAACACTGTCCTGCACTCCTAATGGATTTGTAAGAAAAATATCCCTGTGCCGACCCAAAATGAATGTGAAACTTGTGAGCGTGATCACTGTGATGGATCTAATGATAAAGCTGTCTGTTAATTACACACCAGATTGTAAGGTTTGTGATCCAGTAAGGTAGCTGGGGTTTCCTCCTCCTTTCTGGGACTTTATTCCCATTTAATATATCATGAGGTTTGACTGTTGGCGTGGGAAGAGTGGGTGTCCTGGAACGGAAATTAGGATGGAGTCACGAATGATTGGTGACACTGGGACCTTCATTCACCTGACCCTAGGCTGCTATTCTAAGCCCGGGTGGCCCGTGTCATGTACCCATTGTTGGATTGATTGTCCTCGAGGGATATTCCCTACCTGTTATTCCTCTGCATTTTGTCACGCTAAGCAGTACTGCAGCCGGTAATGTCTTTCCAATCCAGGGAGTGAATGACCAAAAGATGAGATTTACCTTTGTGCGTGTCCGTCATTTTCACAGTGTTAGATTCATGCTGTCATCCAGAGGGCATCCTGTGTCTGTGTGCACGGAGAACTCAGAGCTGTGAGGGTGGGAAACTCATCTGCCGCCATGTTGTCAATGCAGACGTCTCCTGGCACCGCCCTGCGCGGGCCTTCCTCCTCAGCTAAGCTAGAGCGTGCTGAGATTTAGCCCCTCTCAGCTGGAGTACAGGCTCCTAGGCCCCAGGTCTAGGGTGCATCATGTTGTGGTCCATGGCGATGCTGTAGGTATTTAATCTCAGTTGGGGGTTACTACCTCACCTTCGATCATTCAATTCCTGCATAAAAGACACAACTTTTATATTTATAATAAGCCTTTAATGCACTAGAGCTGGGCAGATATCTATGCTACTGGTCTCTGCTTCTCTATCAATAACCCCAAGTTATAACGTGGCCATGTTTCATTGGGGCTGCTCTTAACTCCAGTTGGCCAGCCCTCGTGGCCGTGTTTTTTATGACTCAACTGCCCAACAGTGTCTTTTCCCCTTCCCACCTCCTTCCCTTTCCTCCTCATGGTCTCTGCCTCCAACCCCAGGAACCAAAACCCCGCCTATCTCTCATCTTCCCAACTATAGGCTGTAGGCATCTTTATTCACCAATCAGGGATAACGGGGGCGGGGCAAGGTTACGTAGCATTACTTGGGTCTTCCTGTAGATTCTCTTGTTCCTTGGGACCACCAGGCCTCAGGAGCCAGCATTTAGCTTTATGATACATAGCGAAAGACCAAATCCCAGCTTGTGGTCACGAGCCTGTATGTCGAGATGGATTGCTTTCCCATACACTTTGCAAAAGTGCTTTCTTTTTTCTTTTTGAAGCATTGTACTGCCTGAAGAGAACCGAGTGCTCTCGGAAACTTGAAGGTTAAATGTAGGAATAAAGTCTGTGGTGAATGGGTAAGAAACTGAAAGAAAAGACAGACCACGTTTCTCATTTGGATACAATGTCTTGCTTACAAGAGTAGCTTGTGCTATGGGTGTGTGACTGTCACACAGGTTCTGAGTCAGATCTTGATTTGAGGATTAGGCCGTGAGGTTGGGTCGCGGAGGATGCTAGCTCCCTTCCCAGTCCCTTACAGACACCATTCTGAGATGCCTTCACAGAATTCAGGTGGCCCCAGAAATAGGTCGTAAGTGCACACATAATCATTTCGCACACCACTGGTGGGCTGTCTGCTCTTTTTCCTGCTCATGGGGTCACTTTCCCAATAGCTTCTGGTGGGTAGTCCTCTGCTCAAACTCTGCCTCTGTGAGAACTTTCATGATGTCCCCAGCTCTGGTATGGCGAGGATTCTAAGCTGGTGACCTAGCTCCCCTTCCTTGTTGGCCCCAGCTTCCTCTTTAATTAACTTCCTTTGTTTAAAAGCCAGGTACAGTGTCTTTCACCACCTGGTACCTAAATGCATGGAAGGCTGAGGCAAGAAATTGAATTCCAGGTCAGAGTGGGATACGTAAGACGCTGCTTCAAAATAAACAACACCAACCACAGTGACCTTTGATTTACTGTTACTGTGAAATAGAAATAATCCTGTCCTCTTATTATAAAATTAAAATTTATGCAAATAAACATTTAAATAGCTCTGGAGAAGGGGTTTTAATAGGGCTTTGGGCTGTCCTTAGGAGTGGTCACCAGTGTGTTTAATCATACATGTCCCCACCCATGGACATTGCCAGAAGGCGCTGTGTACTTGGAAAGGAGGGAGGGAGGGAAGGAAAGCCCCAACCCATTTCACAAAGCCTGTGTCTCCACCTACTGATGCTTCTGAAGGATAGGACGGACCTTTTAAAAAGGGGACTTGGGGGGTTGGGGACTTAGCTCAGTGGTAGGGTGCTTGCCTAGCAAGCACAAGGCCCTGGGTTCGGTCCCCAGCTCCGAAAAAAAGAAAAGGGGAAAAAAAGGGGGGGAGGGGACTTGGATGGATCCCATGTGGAGCAGGACGAAAGCTGCCTGCGGTTGCCTGCGGTTGTCGGGTGGGTATTTGACCCTCTTAGGGAATGGATACAGACATCCCTGCTGGGGGTTAAAGGGCAAGGCCCTGGGAAGGGCTGCATCTGGCTCTGGTCTACTTCTGGGTTTAGTTGAACATCCAGACATCTACACAGGTCTCTCGATTTGCCTCCAGTCACAACAGAAATTGTTGTGTGTCTGACTGGAAGAAATGCGGTTACAGCAGGGGGTGAGGAGGGCCACAAAGAAGCCAGGAGGTGTCGTAGACTGCTATTCCCAAAGAGGCATCATACTCGTATTTGAGAGTCCTTGACAATTAGAACGTTTAGTGAAATGAGTCTCAGACTCAACTCCTGAGCTTAAAGTAGACAAACTCCTGGGTTCTGGTGTGAGAGTGTCCCCTGCAGACAGGAGCAGGCCTGTGACTGATCCACTCCATCTCAGGACTAGAGGAGGAGGGCCTCCTATGAGTGGGATTCTCTTCTGGGGAACTCCTGAGCCAAGGTTCTGAGGATCCAGTGAGATGTCATGTTCTTGTCACATACAGCTGATATCTTGGGCAGTGTCTGTCCTTCAATTAAGGATTGAGCCCCGACCCAACACGATCATCCTACAAAATGCTCTGGAAACCACTGATAATTGTTAACACTCCTTCCTTGCTCCTTTGACCTGCCCAGGGCACACTGATCCTGTTAATGTAGGATGCCGAGAAGAGACTCCCAAGTGTCACCTTACTTTCATGACTCTGGGTCCCATAGCAGAAGCCACAGGACCATGGTGTTAGAATGGAGTGCTTTTGACTCCTAAGACATGAATGGCTGTTTGACTTCTGCCTTACACATTTGAATGTCTGTAATAGTTATCCAGTTATACCAGGGAGAGGAAATGTCCACAGGTTATATTCGACTTGAGTGGAAATACTAGTAGAGACTTTTTAACAGAGAGAATTAATTTTATCACTGGAGTTTCCCAAAGAGACCAGTGTTATTTTTGACCCAACAGGGCCACCATTGAAGGAGCTGGGCGTACCCAAGCTGTTTGTGCTCAGACCCTGTTAAATGCTGCATTTGTGATTTATGCATGGAATTCCATTTCCCACTGTTTGCTGGCTTTTGAGCCACCTCAGCAGCTTTTAGAAAGTCTCCTCAGGGTGTAGAGTTTGTGAACGAAGTTTTTATGTAAACACCAGACTCCCTGTGGCATTAATGTTTTCTCCGTACCCGCAGCTGTTACTACAGCCTTGTGAGGGCCAGAGGTTCATTTAGCAGGAGGGAAATAGGTCAGTGTTCCTGCTACTCGGGCTTACAACCAGTACTTTCCAGACACAAACGGGAGCTACAGTCAGAGGTGTTTGTGCAGCCCTTGAACCCCTTTTGAATCACTTGTTTTGAGTTGGTGTCTGAGTGGTGGAGAGTTTTAAGTTACCAAAAAACCATGTAGATCTCTCTCTCTCTCTCTCTCTCTCTCTCTCTCTCTCTCTCTCTCTCTCTCTCTGCCTCTCTCTCTGTCTCTGTCTCTCTCTCTCTCTCTCTCTCTCTGTCTCTCTCTGTCTCTCTCTCTCTCTCTCTCTCTCTGTGTGTGTGTGTGTGTGTGTGTGTGTGTGTGTGTGTAAGGTGAAAGGGCTTCATTATATAGCTCTGACTATCCTGGAGTTCACTATGTAGACCAGGTTGGCCTTGAACTCACCTCTGCCTTATAAGTTTGTTCTTCAGGGTGGCTTGATTTTGGGAACGTATGTGTTCACCATGCTGGAGCCAGCTCCACTGTGCCAAGCCAAATTACTTCCTGTTTATGGGGGAAGGCAGTTCGGTTTCCATGATAGTCTTTCGACTTTGAAAGCCTGCGTGCAGTGCTCCCTCCCACGAGGCAGCACCTCCTAAGTCTGTCCAACCTGTGCTGCACACTGGGGACCCAGTGTAAACGAGAATGTAGAGGGGTTGCTTTTCCTTAAATCACCATAGATAGGCTTACCTCTTTGAGCTCTCGATGTTTAGAGAGAAAGGCAATAAAATAAATACATTCTCAGAATCCAGGACTGGCGAGCCTCTTCTCACAGCTCCCGTGTTCAACCTGTGTTACATACAGGTTGTGCGCTCTATGGGAAACACTCATCGATCTGAGTTCCCCCTCCCCCAACAGTTCCACAGGTGTCAATATCATCAGTTTTCTGGATTGGTGATTCATGCGCATACCATAAAATTTCACAGTGTAAAAGGCTAAAAATGGGGCTGGAGAGAAGGCTCAATGGATAAGAGCACTGGTTTCTCTCCCAGAGGTCCTGAGTTCAATTCCTTGCAACTACATGGTGGCTCACAACCATCTGGAATGGGATCCAATGCCCTCATCTACTGTGTCTGACGACAGTGACAGTGTACTCACATGCATGAAATAAATAAATAAATAAATACATCTTTTTTAAAAAGAGGCTGCGAGTGATGGCTAAGTCCCCTGAAGTGGTGGGCACCGTGGGTAAAGGCATGGGTATTAGCTGAGGAGCCTATGTGCAAGAATTGGTTCTGGGTTCTCTCATGTATTCACTTTGTATGCCCCAAAATGTCAATTAATCTCTGATTAGTTTTAGAAACTGTAAAATGGTCTAGGGCTTTTATGAATTAATAGGCTGATACTTGAAAAGTACTAGCAGTGTGCTACTTAGAAAGACTATGAAACTGTGTACATTAAATACATAGATAAGTTTCTCTTGCTGTGTCTGTAGCATTGAGTTTTTCTTCCAGGGATTATTGTTGGTTTCTTTCTCCTCTTGAAGTGTATATACTGCAGAGCATGCTGGGATACTTTCCTGTTTTGGGGATTACAGGCACATTCACACCTGGATGTTGAGGTGCTGGGGATAGAACCAGGGCTTCATGCATGTTAGGCAAGTACTCTGTTACCCGAGCCACATCCTTAACCTTCTGTCTGCATTTTCTTGGTTATGTCAGAAAAATGGTCAGTGTTAGATGTCCATTCCCTAACTAGCTGAATTGGGAATAGAGGGGAGTGACTCTGTGGTTAAGGTTCTTCAAATAAGAAAAGTGGTCTTAGATCCCTGAGTAGCTCCACTGGTGTCACGAGGACTGTCTTAGGGAGGCAGAGGAGTCTGAGTCGGAGAACTGAGCCAAGGCCTGCTTGTGACTTCTAACAGTGACCGAAGGAATAGACTATCTCCAGGGGAAGCTCACCTTACTCTCCTGGATGGAGGTCTTACCTCCGGGCTGTAAGAGAGTCAGTTTGTTTCCGTGGGACAAGCCCTGGGTTTAATGGCAGTCAGACAAAGTTTAAGGTACAGTCCTGCTTTTGTGATTCTGTGGTGGGAGATATTCACTATCTACAACTAGAGTACTCCCATCATTCTCACATACAACTTACTGTTTAAAGGTACAGCTGACCCCAAGAACAGTAACATTGTAACAATGTTGAGAAACTGACACACTGTCTCTTTTAACATCAATGTATCATTGGACATGTAAGAATAGCCACCCGGTGATTGCTTAGTTGAATACACAAGAGACGCATGACTGCTATACATCCCAAGGTTTATTTCAAGAGCAGAGCATTATACTTGTAGTCAAGAAGGGGATCCTGGCTTTGTGTATTGTGTGAGTTCAAATCCATGATGAAAATACTTTGGCTCAGAGGGGTTCTTACTTGAGCCTTGAAATTGGGGAATAAACCTCTGTGCTTAGTCTTGAATTCAGGAACTTCTGGTTAGGTTCATGAAATGAAACATGTGACTTCCTACCACAGTAGACAGATAGCCACAGTCCCTGCTGAGAAACCAATGTCATCGGGAAAATAGACCACTCTTTGTGGCATTTGGGTTTTTTTTTTTTTAATGATAATGATTTGCTATATAGTCAAGGCTGACCTTGAACTTGAGATGCTTCTGCTTCTGTGCCTCTCCCCAAATAGGCCTAGAATTACAGGGGCTTGCTACCATGCCCAACTCATTCTCCCCTTTTCTTCTTCATAAGGAATCCTTCATGTATTTATTTAACCATAGTGAGTGTCTGCTGAGTGATAGGGCCTGCTGGAGGAGCCGTGGGAATCAAAACAGCGAGCTGAGCGGATGAAAAATCCTCACCCACGGGGAGTTTGGCTGTGTCTCAAGCCCATGGAAGCAGAGAACAAGTAAATGCATTGTAAGAAATTGTAAGAAATGCAAAGGAACAGAAGATGTAAGAAATGCAAAGGAACAGGAGATGGCCAAGGCAAGAGGGACAAGGCAAGAGGGACAAGATCAGGGATGAAGCAGGACACTGGTGACCTGCTTGGTTTTTCTTGTCAACTTGACACAAGCTGGGGTCTTCTGAGAAGGCAGAAGCTCAACTGAGACAATGCCCCCATAAGATTGGCCTCTGGGCCAGCCTGTAGAACATTTTCTCTATTGATGACCACTATGGGTGGTGTCACCCTTAGTCTGGTACTTCAGGTTTGCTATAAGAAAGCAGGCTGAGCAAGCTATGAGGAGCAAGCCAGTAAGCAGCACCCCTCCATGGCTTCTGCATCAATTCCTGCCTCCTGGTTTTTAACCTGACTTCCCTCAGTAATGGACTGTAATCTGAGTTATACGATGAAAGAACCTCTTTCCTCTGTTTAATTGTTGGTGGGAATTGGGTGAGGAGGATAAGCAGTAAGCTTTGGAGATGTAATTGCAACACATCAGTTCCTCTCCCTTCAGACAGTTCAGTTATGCTCTTTTGTAAATGGATTTCGGATGCAGCACGGCTCAGCTATAATTATTTATGCATTGTCTACTCCTATGTAAATCCATTCCATCTTTCATCTTTGCTTTTTCTCTTGGTCCCTTGCATCTTGGATTTGTTATCAGAAGCTCTGACACAGTTCAGATCATCTCCTTTTGTGACTTGGGTGGTAGCCTTGAGTTAATTCATTTGGAAACGGGCCTAGGAAATTGTGGTTGTGAGCCTACTGCTGAGAGCTCTGGCCAGCTGACCCTGGAGCAGGGAGAAGAATCCAGCAAAGTTTCTGGAGGAGTAGGGTACCTGCCCCTGGACTTCCAAAGCTGGCTTTGGAAACTGGAGTTCCCAGGGATACTCTCATCTCATGAGCTGCTAATTGCTGGCTGGCCCGGGTTGTTTACCCTTTCTTCCAGCAAACCTCACCCTCCAGCTGCCATCAGTGTGTCTAATTTGGACTTTCATGTTTCTGTTGAGTAATAGGCAGGTCAGACTTTTTGATGTCCAGGCACATTTGTATAGCAGAGTTAGCACAGTTCTTTGAGCATTTGCTAAGTCTATTATGCGTTGCGTGTATGGAATGAATGTGTACGTGTGTTCATTTGAGTGTTTGCACACATGATAGATGTCTTCCCTGCTCACTCTTCACCTTGTCTTTCGAGGCAGAATCGCTCCCTAAATTTGCATCTCGCTGATTCAGCTAGAGTGATTGGCTTAGGGACTCACCTCTCCTGTGCCTCCCACTCCCACCCCCACGCTGGGATTACAGCAGCACAAACCTCCATCCAGCTTCGATGTAGGTGCTGGGGAATCTGAACTCGGGTCCTCATGCTTGTGGCCAGCAGTTTACTGACTGAACCACTTCTTTAGTCCCTAAATTCCATCATTTTTACTTTATAAACATAACAAGCAAAAGGGGCTTCAGATGAGGAAGTTGGGCATCTCGATCTGAATATCAGGATGTCAGTCACCGGGTTTGCTTGGCCACTGAACATTTAGCACCAAGGTTTAAGTGATGAGGTGCGAATACACAGGGTTGCTTATGTTTCTTTAGGTGGGTGGGAATGGGAGTTTGTAGAAACTGCCTCGCCTCGCCTGCTTCTGTTTAAGGATTGTGTTCTGTGAGAAGTAGGGACCTGCCTGCAGGTTTCAGGGAGAGATCACAGACTGACTTGGTGTTTGGAGCCCCCAGAGCATCCGGTCTGCCTGCCTGCCATGGGAGTCCCTGTTTATAGCCCTGAGAATTGTGGTGTGTGTGCTTGTTGTCCTGTGCCCACGTCCAAAAGTCTCCTGGCAATGGGAACGTGGGGGGACGAGAGGCTTAAGACACAGTAGACTGTGCTGTGATTGCAAAGTCACCATGGTGTGTAAGCTATTGAGAGACAGAAGGGTTAGAAGACTCTCTTTTTAAAATGTAATTTTAATTTGTGTTATATGGTGTGTGATTGTGTGTGTGAGAATATGTGTGTGTATGTGTGTGTGATAGTGTGTGTGAGAGATTGTATACATGTGTTTGTGTGTGTATGTGTATGTATGTGTGTATAAGATAGAGTGTGTGTGCGTGTGAAAGAAGATAGTGTGTACGTGTGAGGGAGAAATAGTGTATATGTGTGTGTACGTGATAGTGTGTGTGTGTGAGAGAAATAATATGTATGTGTGTTTGTGTGTGTATGTGTGTATGTGATAGAGTGTGTGTGTGTGAGAGAGAGTATGTATGTGTGTATAAGAGAGAGAGTGTGTGTTTGTGTGTGTGTGTTTGTGTGTGTGTGTTTGTGTGTATGTGTGTGTATGTGTGTGTGTGTGTATGTGTGTATGTGTATTTGTGTGTGTTTGTGTGTGTGTGTTTGTGTGTATGTGTGTATATGTGTCTGTGTGTGTGTGTATGTGTGATGTGTGTTTGGGTACCCCAGAAAGCAGAAGTGAATGTTAAAAGGACTTTGTTAACATAAAGTTAAGGCATTACTGATGTGAGCGTCTTATCAGTGGTGGTTACCAAAAGAGAGTCCTTGGAACACACACCAAGCCTTTCAGATTTGTCAATCCAGTGTGATGAAATAGTGAGGAGCTGACCTCAGAACACCTCCAGTTAATTGCATGCCCACACTAGGGACTCCAGGCTGGCTTATGGCTGTGCTTGGCAGAGAGCCAGATGGCCAGGTCATGACTCTGCCAGCAGCTATCCTGGGAGCCAATGCTGTCTGGACTGACTGCTTCTCATGTCTGCTCCACCGTTTCTGCCTTATCATAGACAAACCCCAAACCACACCTAGAAGGGTAGGTCAGTTTTGAGCATGTGTTTCCTATTAGCATGATGAGCATGTTAAATTGCTGGCAACAGCATTTATGAAAGGCTATGGGTCCGGAGCAAGGACACTTGGTTCTAGTCCCTGGCCTTGCTATATGTGACCTTGGGTACAGCCTTCTATTTCCTGTCTCATCTCTCTTAAGATGAGGCTTGGGGAAGCCAATTAGGGCTTGTGTTTTTGCTCTAATGTTCACTTAGGATGGGAGGGTAGGTAATAACAATTTAACTTCTATCACAATGCCCATGTCTTGTAAAAGTTTACAAAGTCAAAAAAGCAAAGCATTAGTATTTTTAGTTTTGTAGCAAATCCCATTACCTCTTTAAATAGAGCCAGGTCCCGGCTGCTGGGAGAGGTGTGGGTTAAGACTGTGGTAATAGCAGGCTGTCTCCATGCAAAGTTCACACGGGGGCCCCAGGGGCTCTAATTATCCTCTGTTCAGTCTGGTGGAGCAGAGACATGTTATTATCTTACTCTGGGTAAATCAAGGCACAGGCACATGATGCCACTGGTAACTTGAACAAGGTCACAGTCAGACTTAGAGGATACCGTTGAGCTGTTCTCTGTCTGGGTGAGAAGTGCTTGCATTTTTCACAACTTTTATAGTAGATATAACACAAAGTCCAGCCTTTTTTGTTTTTTTCCCCTTTTCTCCATCTTTATTAACTTGAGTATTTCTTATTTACATTTCCATTATTATTCCTCTTCCCGGTTTCTGGCCAACATCCCCCTAGCCCCTCTCCCTCCCCTTCTATATGGGCTCCCCATCCTCCCCCCATTACCGCCCTCCCCCCAACAATCACGTTCACTGGGGGTTCAGTCTTAGCAGGACCAAGGGCTTCCCCTTCCACTGGTGCTCTTACTAGGCTACTCATTGCTACCTATGAGTTCAGAGCCCAGGGTCAGTCCATGTATAGTCTTTGGGTAGTGGCTTAGTCCCTGGAAGCTCTGGTTGCTTGGCCTTGTTGTTCATATGGGGTCTCGAACCCCTGTTTTTTGTTTTTAAAGCCCAGTTTTAATTTGCCATATTGTGTAGCAGATACAGAGGGGGGGACAAGACAGCTCTTGCTGTCATAGCCCAATTTTATCTGGAACTAAGGGCATCAGTTAGGAGCCACCTACCTGGTGGTGTTTGGGGTTTTTTCTCCCCTTGGCTGTGAATTGTTGGGGATTCCATTGTTCACAGTGATGGTTCCAGAATATTTTTTCTTGTGCTGTTTCGAGGGTTCACAGTGGTCCTCACTAACCCTGTAAAGATGCGGCCACGTTTCCTGAGACTCGTTCTTAGAATTCCCTTACAGCAGAGTTGCCTTGTCAGTCCCGATCTGTTTCCTGTATGGACCTGCACTGGTCTGTAACCCTCCTCTGAAAACACGTCACATGGTTCACACACTGTGTGGCTTTGCTTTAAAGCGTACCCTTCCATGATCTTTCTGCCCTTTGTGAAATTGTGTGGCTGCATCCTCTATCTACTTATTTCCTCATTTGTGTCACCTCAGAAAAGTAGCCCTGAGCCCCCTGGGTGCCATCCTCCCTTCCAGGAAGTCATGTTGTGTAAATGGAGTCACTCAGGGTATAGCCTGCCGTGCCTGATCTCTTCAGTGGCCTGTCATGTTTACTCTCTCCTCCCTAGTGCAGAGTTTTCTACGTTAACTTATATTCTAGCGTTAATCAGCCTTTCACTACTCTTCATGGCAGAATAATACTCCATTTTACCCTGTTTTATGCAGCAAAGTAGCTCTTGCTGTAGCTGGCGTTTGTTGTCTCCCTCTCCCCAGCACCGCTCCGTCTTCTGCATATTTTTTTGTTAGGCTTCTTTTTTTTTTTTTTTTTTTTGGCTAGGATCTTTTGATAAAACTCCAAATCACTGGTTTCAAAAACCTTGAACTTAAAATCTATTTTACTGAGATAGGTCTGGGAATCTAGCTGAGTCGGTAGAGTGCTTGCCTATCATACCTAACACCCTTCTTCAATCCCTAGCACCATATAAAGTAGGCATGCCCCAGACCTGTAATCACAGCTACTCTGGGCTCCATGAACCCCAGCTGGGAGATAGCGGGAGGGAGGGAAAGAGGGAAGGGAGAGTGAATCTCTGAGTGGCTGGAGTACATGCTGTCTGTCTGTCATATACCTCCGAATGTAATTGTCACTTGGCTCCTTTTTCAGTGGGTATCACTGCCTGGTGGGATCAAGTATACTTTGGGAATGTTTCCCTCATTTCCCACTCCCCTTTTCTTTGGGCTTGGGCTAACTAAGCACAATTCCTAAGTCACAGTCATAGCCCTCCTGGAGGACAAGGATGTCCTGTGAGGGAAAGTGGCTTCCTCCTCAGCTTTCTCTGTTGTCCTAAGGATGCCTGGGTGTTGTACTGGGCATGGTGGTCGCCAACTGCCGTTGCCACCCTGGACACATTGGCCTCACTTCTTCTCTATGACTCTCAGGAGATTTGTCACTAGACAGTTGGCTCAGACCGTGGCAGCCTGCGCATCACCAGCGCTTGCTGCACTGACAATCGTATCACCTGCTGCATTGTGACCTCGGGTTCAGTGGACTTTGGAGCTTTATGAAGTTTACATTTTTCTGGCATGGTATGTATGTAACAATAGAATCGATTTCTCTGCAAGCTTTACGACATGGCTGCTTTGAATGTCTTCAACGCAGAATAGTAATGAGTTTTCAAATGGAAGGCCTGCAGAAGGCTTAGTTGGTAAAGTGCTTACCATACAAGCATGACAACTTTTTGATCTCTAGGACCCATGTTAAACAAACAAACAACTAGCCATAGTGCTATGTGCTTGTAATCCCTGTGCTAGGAAGACAGAGGCAGGTCAGTTCCTGCAGTTAACTGGTCAACCAGCTTGGCCTACTTGGAAAATTCCAGGCTAGTGAGAGATTCCTTCTCCAAAAACACAGTAGATATTATACTGAAGAATGATACCTGAAGTTAACTTCTGGCCTCTACACTCATGTGTACCCTCAGCTACATAAGCACCTATACACATATCACACACACACACACACACACACACACACACACACACGGAGAGAGGGAGATTCTTAAGCCACAGCCAGACTAGTAGATTGACTTTTTTTATGTAATGATAATGTGTGGTATTAAATGATGATCTTTTGGTTCGGTGGTCAAGTCTCCTAACCTTGAAAGGGGTCAGTTCTATTGTTTTTCTCAGCCTTTGAAATGTGTATTTATGATTTCATTTAAGTGTCTTATTTTCATTCTGTTCCTGACAATTAGTGAGTAATGTTTGCCTTGATGATAGAACACAGTAAATGCCCTTAGTAAGAGATGCCACAGGCCATTCCATTTTAAAGTCAAACCATGAATAAAACTTAGGGAAATTGAAATTAGCTAAAAATAACCACTATACAAAGCTCTCAGATTTCAAGTTCAAGTTCATGTTTGTGGCAGCTTCACGGCATTGTTTGCAGGTGAACTTCATGTGTAGTGTGTTCTTTGTGCTGCCACTTCATATGTGAGGTTAATGGGGAACTGAATAATAATTGGTGTGGCTTGGAGAACTGGTTGGGGGATCTTAATTGTGTATGTACAAAGCATTGTTGTTCAACTGGCAGCTTTGATTTTCTCAAATATTGATCTGTTCTTAAAGTTGCATTTGTAGTTAAGAAAAAGCAAAAGCTACATGGAATGAAGGAAATGAATGGGATAAAAATACTCAGGTTCTTCTTTCATTCTTTGAGTCCTTTATCTATTGAACTGTGCAGTGAAAATACAGGGAAACCAGAAAACAGTACAAATTAAGACACAGTCCACACAAAGTGTCAACTGAATGTTGGAATGTTGGAAAGTAGGATACATTAAAACATCAAGGATGGGACTGGAGAGGTGGCCCAGTGGTTAAGAGTCCTTATGTTCTTTCACTGTCCTCCAAGTGACATTTTGAAGGCTGTGGCTGTGGTTTTAACTATGTGTTGTCTGGAGACATGGCTGATGGGTCTCTTGCAGTACTCTAATCTCACACGTTACAGGCGGTTTTCATTGTATTAGTTAGTTCCTTGATCCTGTGTCAAAATACTGTAAGCCATAAGCCTTATTTCCCAGCCTCTTTGTTCCCCCAAATTATGTCTGAGACTTAATATTTCATGAGTAAAAGCCTAAGTCAATAGCTTTGCCTTATTCCCGAACTAGCTCATACCATAATTACCTATTTATTCTATTCTAAGTCTTGACATGTGGTTGATTACCTCTCCTCAGTTTCATACAACCATCTCCTTCAGAATTCCAGGGCAAATCCCTCACACACAACTCTGTCCCATAGCAGAGAGGATTTCTCTATTCCTATTCCTGTCTATGCTCATAGGCCAACAGCCTTTCATTGACAGGTAAGGCTTCCACACATTGCACAAAAGATTCCCTCTACAAAGTACCAGGAAAAGCAGCTTAAGGAAGGGAGTTGTTTTGGCTTACAGTTGGAAGTGATCTAGTTGATCGTGTCAATGAAGGCATGGTATTGGAGTGTGAGGCGTCCATCTGATTCCACCCGCAGCTGGGCAGCAGAGAGAAATCAATGCTGGCTCCCCCCCCCTTTCTTCTACAGTCTAGAGCCTCAGCAAGTGTGTAGTGCCAGCCATACTTACCGAGAGTCTCCACCTCCATTAACCTAATCTAGAAAGTTTTTAGAAGAATGCCCAGAGACTTGTCAATATCAATCATTGTGTAAGTGGCTCAAATGAACTGAGCCAAGAATCAGCACCATTACTAAGTAAATGTCAGCAAACTCTCCAAGCTGCCGGGACCTTGGCCTTTCCACACAAAGCTACAGATGTCATTTCCCCCCCTTATGGGGTTATTAGGACAGACTCTTGCCCTTTATGATCATGGAGGCACTACTGTGTTTTTCATTTCAGAATAGTAGAAATACATTATCGAAAGAAGGCCTTTGGGCCTGACAGTATTGCAATCAGCATACTACAATATGCTTTGGAATTGGGGAGAGAGAAATTGTTCACTGGTAGTATGAGTCTTCAGGACCAAACAAAAGTTTCCATTTTCATGCCCTGCCCTTCCTGCTGAACGTGATGTGACTCTCATCCCAACAGTGAAGCAGAGCTTGTCCAATGCTGTGACTACTGTCTGCCCATATGTGCTGCTCCTAGGTATGATTCCAGAGTCATTTCTAAGCAGAAATGCTTTGGCTTATAGTTCTGGAAACTAAAGTCCAAGGTCAGGGCATTAGGTTTAGCCATTGATTCTACAGTGGCCTTGACTTCTGCATCTTCTCGTGGCAGAAGGCAGAAGGCAGAAAGAGGAGTGCACACACCTCGGAGAATCACGATCTAGTTCCATTATGCCATGTCCCAAGGACCTCATCAGATCCCATCTCCTGCCACTTTCAGTGGCAGTGAACTTTCTATACATGAATTCTGGGTTACTTACATATTCATACTGCTGTGACTTCAATCATTAATTTCTCAAAAATTCAAGACATTGAATGTCCTACAATTTGCATTTCTTGTTTGGAGCATAGCGATTGATGTCCTCTTGAGGTTTTCCATGGAGTTTCATTTACAGTTGCTTTTCTGAGAATGCAGGGACCGTGCTCAGGCTTGTGCATGGGGTGGATCATAGATCATTCTCGCTTGGGCCAGTGCTCTTCTCCTACACAGGCCCCATCCAGACTGCCTCAAGGCCAGAACCAACATTCTTACCTGTCCTTGTAGCCCCAAGCAGCCTAGAGCCTCCTTTGTCTGCTGGCTGCCGCTTGGGAGAAGTCCAGGGGATAGAAAGAATGGAAACCCTATTTCTTCACTACCTGGGATTATGGGATGGTATAAGCTGGGGCCAAACTCCTTCCAGTGTTTCCCATTCCACTGTTTCAGAGACTCCTTCCCTGTTCCCATCAAGGTGTGCACAAGGTATTGCTTCTTACAGGACAGGAAGTAAATGGAGAGAGCTACTTTCTTGCATCTTAATTGCCTGCCTCTGTGTTGCATATTAAATGTGCTAGATCAGATTTGGGAGTGATGTAATCCTAAACTTTGGATTAAAGTTACAAAGTATGTGATTGGGCCGATCTTAACTTCAGCATTTCCCGGAGCTTCTGTTTTTAAGCCGGCACCCAAGATGCTATTTTAACACAAGTCATGCCCTTTAATTGCGAAGGACTTGAGGCTTCCAGTGGCACTAATGGGGCCTGGGCTGACGCATCGTTCAGGAAGACACTGTGAATTACTAGGTGTCTTGTACCTAAAGCCTTGTGTTTTCCCTGCTTGTCTGTCACGAACTGGAGGGCATAAAGGCATGGTGGAGAGGTGGTGCTTTCCCACGACAGACTCCATGGCATGTCGTCCACCTCTAGAAAATACTACTGATGAAGGAGACCGGTCGCCGAGTCTGGTGTCAGCACAGCTGTCCCTGATAATGAACCTGGCTCCTGGCACCCACCTGAATGATGGACTCTCTCAATCGAATGTGAAGGAGCTGACTACCGCTTAGATCTTTGGATCTGTGATCGCCCTGCTGCCAGGTAGACGCTTTTGGTGGCCCAAATTAAATAAATGGTGGGTTTTCAGTTTGAGAGATCTCATTCCAAACTTGATTTCCCCGAGGCACACCAAGGCAAGGGCAAATATTTAACACAAGCAAAAGTAGCTATGTTGATGGGATTATAATGTGGCCACTTTCCTTTATTGGCCATTATGGGTCCTCTACAGGACTGGTGAGGTCCTACATAAACAGTGAAGGACCCCCCGCATGTGTCCCTGTGTGCATCCTGATGAGAAGGCCTGGATAGGTTTTACAGGGGTGGCAGCATGTGGGTGGGGCTGTGGGCAAGCATTGGTATTCAGCACACTTAAGCGGCTTTATGCATGAGCATTCAGATTTGACCGGCCTACACTCTTTTTTATTGTCGGGTTTCCATGCTTCCAGAATTTCTATTTCTCTATTTCTCCTCTAGAAACAATACACGGGGCTTGCTCAGTGCAGACTGCATAGGTTACTACTCTGTTGCTGTAATCAGACTCCTTACAAAAGGAACCCGGGGAAGTACGAAGCTGCTATCCATTATGGTGGGAGGTCAGCAGCTGGTGAGGGCTTGAGGCATCTACTTAATTGCTTCTGCAGCCAGGAAGCAAAGAGAGCTAAATACTGGTGCTCAGCTTGCTTTTTCTTGTTATTCTGTCCATCCTATTGAATGGAGCCATCAATGGTTAGCATGGGTCTTCCTACTTCAGTTAACCTAATCTAGAAACTTCCCGAAGATACACCCACAGGTTTGTTTCTTAGGTGTCTGTTGAATTGATTACCAATACTTGCTGTTAGCAGCCATTGACCCTGTCTAGCTTGGCTTTCCCAGAGTCTTGTCAATCTCCAGGACAATGCTAGCTCATGATTGACATTCTGGGGAATGTGTATGCTCAGGTATGCTGTGTCTTATGACACTTTGATGGTGGGACAGCTCTCAGCTTTCCTACCTTGGGGGATCTTAGGGATGTCTAGAATAACCCCCTCTGGGTCCCAGAGTATGATGTAATGCTTTCCCAGACATGAACTCATACAGGAGCCCCAAAGGTACCTATAAGCTCCCTGCAGTTAAGGAGGTGAAGGTGGTGGAGGGGCTGTTTGGAGTGGAAAGGGTTCTGACAGGAACTAGAACCATGTTCTGTCGCTGGGTACAGGCCACACCTTTCTCATCCTTACCTGAGAAACAGTCTCAGGAAATGAATGAGCATATGAGACCAACGGGCTGGGAGAGTTTCCCGTGAGCTCCAAAGTTTTGTGAATATATTGGATGAATGACTCAGAATTAGCTCGACACCCACTCCCACACCTCCCAGGCTATTTTCTCCTGCATCCATCTGGCCCCTCAGGCTCCAGTGCTCCTCTGCCCTTGTGTCTCCGAGCTCTTCATGGGACTGGAGCCTCGCGGTCTTCATTTCTGTCCTCAGCGTGCAGCACCCTCCGGTGCAAAAGGGCTACAGTAGAAATCCTCCACTGTGAACAAACATGTGTGACCTATGTGTCATCTTTTCTGGGCTCGGCGGAAGTCTGGAAAAAAGGGAGCTTGCTGTTTACAAGGTGAAGGCAGCAGAATGCTAATCCAGTTCTGTTACCTAGGCAATGTACTTGCACATCGTGGGGCCTTGTGATGTTACTCTATTTTTCTTCATGCTTCTCTGACTTACATGTCTCTTTTTTCTGCTGCACCCTTTGCATTGGTGTTTCCAGGGTCCTATTTTTCCTTTTTTTCCTATTAATTAATTTTATTTATTCACTTTACATTCCAATCACTGCCCCTCCCTCTGCCCATTTTTTTAGTTTAGTTTTTGTTTTGGAAACAGAGTTCCATGAACTTGCTCTGTTCAAGGATAACCTTGAACTTCTGACCCTCCCCCCTTTTAAACCTCTGTAATGCTGGGATTACCAATGTGCACCTTCCTCCACATCTGGCTTATGTGGTGCTGAGGACTGAACTCATGGCTTTGTGCATGGTTGCCAAGATTCTATTAACTGAGCCACATCCCTCTGCCTGCCGTGGTCCTTCTGAGAGAATCTTCATATTTTTTCTGTGGTAGGTGTCATGCATCATGACTTTCCCAGGTATATTCCAGTGACATCCAGGACCACATCCATGAAGACCTTTGGGCCTGGCCACTGACAACCTCCCACTAGAAGATCCAGTTGTCTCTTAGCTTTGCTGAAACCAAGGTTGAAGCTTGCATGCTTTACCTGCTGTTGGGTTCCATCAACTAAGCCACCTAAGACCAGCATCTCCTTGGATGCCTTTGCTCTCTGCATCTAGTATAGGGAAGGGTTGTGAGGGGTCTGCTTCCTCAAACCCCAGCATCTCCCTGCCCAGTTTTAAATGTGTTTTTTTATTTTGCTGTTACTATATTTTGTAAACATTCGGATCCTTCTACTTCATTTAGCCCGACCTGCTTTTCTGTCTAGGCTTTGCCTTCCCCACATTTCTACCCCTCGAGCCTCTGCTTTCTGTATAGACACACAACAGGTTCCATGACTGATTTCAGCTATTGGTACCATTTGGCTTTCCTGAGCTACTCCCCACTCATGGAGCCCCTCGTGTTGCCTGCCTTGGTCATTGCCTATATATTTAAGACAAATGAGCATCCCTAGGATGTACAGCCTTAGTCAAGTGTCTCCTTTTTATGGAGCCCTTTGCTGTCCAGGGACAGTGAGTTTTCCTCACAGGTCCCACTCAGCCCTGTGTGTTGTTTTTAAGCTCTTACCTTTATCTCTGTCACTCACCACTCACCTCTTCCAATTAGAGAAAGAAACTATAGACTCTGTGAGACTATCTTACATATTTCCTATTTCTAGTGCTTCTCATAGTCCCTTTGAAAATAGCTAATGCATGGAAAGCAAATATTGGATAGATAGATGGGTAAATGGATAGATGGTTAGATGGGTAGATAGATGGGTGGGTGGATAGATAGATGGGTGGGTGGATGTGAAGATGGAGGGATGGATGGATGCATGGATGGGTGAGTGGATGGGGAGTGGGTAAATGAGTGGGTGGTGAATGGGTGGGTGAATAGATAGGTGGATGGATGGATGGATGAATAGATGGGTGGGTAGATGGATGTGTGGATGGAGGGATGGGTGGATGGATGAATGAGTGGATGGATATGTGGGTGGGTGGATGGTTGGGTTGGATGGGTTGATGGGTAGATGGATGGATGAATAGATGGATGAGTGAATGGATGGTTGGATAGGTGGGTAAGTGGATGGATGGATAGATGGATAGATGGATGGATGGATGGATGGATGATGCATTGCTGTGTTCTATATCCACTGAATAGGGAAATTTTCCTTTTGTTAATGACATAGTTGGTTTTCCTTTTACAAAGGTGAGCACATATCAGAGTAAAGAGACCACAGTGGAGGAAATGGTTGAGCCTTTTGGTTCAGTGTCTCGTTTATCATGTAGTGGATGGACCTGCTAGTGAGTTCATGTGGTGATATGGGCAATCCCAGGCATTCTTGCCTTCCTCGCTGTATGAAACTTCCCTGGGGACTGTTCCTGCCTTTTTGATGGGCTCCACCTCACTTGGGCTTATTTAATTTTATAGTCACAATTTGTCAGGAGTGTGACTTGGAGTCCTTGTAGGGTGGGATTGGGTGTTGGAAGAAGTAATGAGAAAGCAGAACTACAGATGTCTACAGACCATGGAGATGTGATCTGGGGACCCATCTACTCCATCTTCAGTGTGACTTCTTACTTGATTCCTCCACATCCATCAACTCTTTGGGTACCCAGCTCTTCCTGTGACGTTTTGTCCTGATCATGCCTAACAGTTTACTTGCCACTGAGTTTATTTTTGAGCTCAGCCTATTCAGATGGGCTAGCTACTTGTTGTAGCTGCCTGGGATCTGAAACCATCTGGTTTCTCCTAGCTGAGGCGGGGCAGAGCTGGAAGAGAAACCCATGTCATTTTTTGTGTAGAGTCTGGTCTTTCCATCTCTCTTGATTTGTTAGCTTGAGCTTGAGTGGAGAGAGTTGTTGAAGCTGGTGTGTATTTATTAGTGTGAGCTTCAAGACTTGCCACCAATACAAAGAGGTTGACAAGGGTTTGCTCTTAGGGCAAAGCTGTGGTTGATGCCAGAAATGGACTCACATTCGTAAGTGAGTAAGTCATGGCTCATCAGTGTCTGTGATAATTACGTCATTGGCTTTCCAAGATGTCCCTAGCAATTTTTTCCTCATTCAGAAATAGGGATCCACCAACAAAGGTTTATTGCTGTTAGATTCTTAGTCCAAATGCTTTATCTGAGATTAGAGCCTAGTGAAACTCTTTGTACCATGATGGGAAATGTAACAAGGCTGGAAAACCATTATTATGGTGGTCTCTTTCCTCAGAAGTACCTGGAAATGAGGCTGTTACAGTCCTCCAGGGCCCAGATCTGGGTCTACACACAGCAGCTATGTGCACATCAGAAAGCTGGTGTCTTTAAGGACTGCCACTCTCACTGTTGTCCTTTTCTTTTCTATTTCTCATTACAACTCACTGAGAAAGACCCATGCATCTTTTGTCATTTTTCCCCCTGCAGATTTCAGCAATGTCCCTGACGTCACAACTGGCCTGAAGCGGAGCCATACAGAAGGCACCCTGGATCAGGTGCCCCACAGGGAGAAGGTGGAGCAGACATTCCGGGTAAGACCTCAACCCAGATCACAAGCCAAGAACCAGCCACTGGTACCTGAGGTTGGGGACATAAAAGATGGAACTTTTCTATCTTGGGTCCACTAGCTGATGCAAACCCCTTTGTCCTTTTTAAAAATTAAGACCCTATGTGAGGGTATGCATGTGGTTTTGGATTCGTTGTTGTTTTGGTGTATGTGTGTATGATTTGGGGATGGGGTTTGTTTGTTTGTTTGTGTTTTGTTTTGTTTTGTTTTGAGACAGAATCTCCCTCTCTAGTTTAAGCTGGCCTGGAGCTCACTGTGTAGTCCAGGCAGGCCTCCAGCTTGTAATGACCCTTTGACTCCATTTGTAAGCACTGGGATTACAGGTGTGAATCACCATACCTATTTGCTTTTCATTTTTAAAAAGTGTGTGTGTGTGTGTGTGTGTGTATGCACATGCACGTGCATGTGTGCGTGCACGTCTGTGGTCACAGTGTATGCCTGTGTGGGAGTGCATCTGCCCATGCATGTTCTTGTGGAAGCCAGAGGTCAATGCTCATGTTTTTTTCCCAATGCTCTCTACCTCAGTTTGTGAGACATGGACTCACTGAACCTTTTGCGGTCTGGGTAGGCTGGCCGGCCAGTGAGCCCCTTCTATAGTCTCTGGGGTTACAGACATCATTGCCCCACTTAGTTTTTAATGTGGGTTCTGGGGCTTGAACCCACGTAGTAAGCCATCTGTCCAGCTATTTATGCATCTGAAGTGAGAAGCGATGGGGACCTTCAGCCTGACTTCTGGCATGCCATCCAAGAGCAAGGGAGACAGCCAGTCCTGCTTCAGGAAGTCTGTTTAGAAATCCCAAGATGGAGGTCCTAAGCCTGGGGATCAGGAAAGCCAGGTTCAGTTACTAGGCCTGAGGTTTTTTAAACCAAAAGTAAATTATCAGTTTCTGCAGTGCTGTCATTTGATCGTAGTAAAACATGTACAACAGGGCCTGGAGAGATGCCCAAGCAGTTAAGAGCATTCACTGTTTTTCTAGAGAACCCAGGTTCAATTCCCATCACCCACAGGGGCAGTTACTGTCTGTACTTCCAGTTCCATGGGCTCCAATATCCTCTTTTAACCATCTGCAGGTATCAGGCTCTCTCACTGCACATACATGTACATGCAAGTAAAATACCCATACACATAAAATAGGAATATATATATCTTCATATACCTATATATCTCACATAGCTTGCCTCTTTAGCCACTTTCAAATGTGCACTTTAGTGGTGCGACACGTACCCAGGATGCCCTGCCTCTTGCCTCCAGAACTGTCTTTGACTATTCCTGTTGAACAGTCACTTTCCATCTCCTGCCTCTCCATAGCCTCATCATACTTTCCTCTCAGCTGCCAAGTGTATGCACGGCCAGAAAAGCACCATTGTATAAGCATCAGTCAGCATGATGGTGCATGCCTGTAATCCTAGCACTTGGGAGGTGAACACAGGAGCATCTGGAGTGCAAAGTTGTCCTCTGCCGTATAGTGAGTTAGAGGCCAGCCTGGGCTACATGACAACCTTTCTTAAACACACATTCACACACACACTCACATAAACACACACCACATCACTTACATACACAAACACACAGACACACACATACACAGACACACACACACAGACACACACCACACCACTTACACACACAGACATAAAGACACATAGACAGACAGACAGACAGACACACACAGACACACACACATACACACACACACACACACAAACCAGACAGATACACATACATTTAAACACACATACCCATATGAAACAAATACACATATACAGACACACACACAGATACACTTAATACACATATTCAGACACACATTCATACACACACAGATGTACACAGACACACACACCAAACACACACAGACAGACAAACACACACACCAGGCACACTGACACATACACAAACAAGACAGACAATTACACACACACACACACACACACACACACACACAGACACACACACACACAGATCAGACAACAACAAAACACATCTCACCCTTTTGACCTTGGCTTACTTTTCATCCGGGTGATACAATGTGTCAGATTTTTCTTTTTAAAGATCAGATACTATCCCATTGCAAGGATGTACTGCATTCTCTTTAGCCTCACATCTTTCTGTTGGTACACGGATCTCTCGTGAGTGATACTGCAATGGCCAATTGGCACACACACACTCTCCTCAGATCTTTCCTTACCTTCAGGTTTTGGGGTATGTCCCTGGAGTGGGACTCTTCCACATTTGCCGTTTTTAGGGAAGGTACTGTGAGCATCCATAGCACTGACCCCCTGCCTGCTCAGCAGCCAGGGGCCAGGGCTGCAGCTCAGCCACATCCTTGGTGGCATTTTCTGCCTTCCTTCCCATCCCTCTGTTTGTAAACTATTCACGATCATCTTACCCTTTCCGCGCTGTCTAGACTTTGAGATTACAATGACAACTTAGGGTTTTTGTTTCTTGCTTGAATAAATAGAAGATACAAAGGCAGTGGCGATTCTTGTAGAACCGCGTGCCAGCTGGGTTTCCATAACGCTGAGGGCGTGGGCCCTTGGTGGGCGGCATGTAGCACACCCTTCAGGCTCGATGACATCCACTGAAGTGGGGTCCATTTGATGAGAGGCCATGTGCTCAGCCTCTCCTCTTTCTTTCCTCCTCAGCCCTGCCCCCTGCAGTCTTCTGATTCCCCATGGCCCGGGATAGCTGGTTTTATTCCAGGACACAGATTTTTTTTTCTTCTGAACTGAAATCCATCAGTTCTCTGGGCTTGCAGTTCTAGTCTATTTCTGTTGGGCTGTTTTAGAAAACGCAGTACTGTGGCTCTCTTTTCTGTGTATGGAGCAAGAGGATCATAGAGCACCCACCTGATGAGTTCTGTTTGCTTGGGCTTAATTGTTTGAAGCCGTACTCCCCAAAGCATGCATGAAACAGAGTCTGTGTGAGGGAGGGCACCCCAGGGCATAGGCTCAGTGCATGTCTGGAGGAAGATCGCTCAATGCTATTAAGAATGATTTTCTTTCTGTGATAATTTGCTTCTATTACTAATAAGGAAATTCATTTTTATCTCCATTTTAAAAAAGATTCAATAAAAGAGACATGAAAAATTAAAAGAATTAGCACAGTAAGGTCATTTTTAACTGTTCCCTGACAGCGTGTGTCATAGCTAAGCAAAGACCAGTGAGCAGTTAGACGTAGGACAGGAGAGCTGAAGGCTGAGTGGAAATTTGGACGACGTGAGCTTTACCTTCCATTATAATGAATAGTGAGGCCAGCCTAGTCTACAGAACAAGTTCCAGGATAGCTAGAACTACTCTGTAAGGGAGGCTCTGTCTCGAAAGACAGCAACATCAAAAAAAAAAAAAAATTGGAGAGAGCTGATACACACACACACACACACACACACAGACAAAACACTCAGACACTCACATATAGACACATACACACCACTCACACATACTCAAGACACACATATGCGCTCATACTCACAAAGACACATACACACACCAGCACACACACCACTCACACTGACACACACACACTCACACATACACTCTCTCTGACACTCACACACGCAGACATACTCTCACAGACACAGTCACCCATAGATACACACATGCCACTCATACAGACACACATACACACACACCCACAAAGACACAGATACACCCACCACTCACACATACACACATTCACACAGAGACACAGACATATATGCACATTCTCTCTCTCTCTCTCTCTCTCTCTCTCTCACACACACACACACACACACACACTTATATGCATAGCAAAGAACACAGAACAGAAACTGAATCAGAAGAGTTACATATGTATATTCTGTATAAGGGACCCATTTGTCAGCATGAAATCATTTGTGTTTCATATGCACCGGGTACATGTAATACAGAAGCAGCTTTGTACAGTGTTGGTGCTACATGTGTGTTGTAACTGGAGGGCAGGAGGGGCCATTGCTTCTTTTCTCCTGCTGGTGTGCTGGATTTTGCAGCCTTTTTTGGATTAGGAATTCTCAGCCTGAGTGAACAGATGAAGGATTTGCTGCCAAATTTCTCACAAGTCAGAAGTCACTTACTAGTTGGGGTCAATGTAACCACATCTGATGAGACACTTCAGCTCCCTGGGGAATAGGGTGACGTCCAGCAGTCAGTCTGTCGTGCAGTCCTTTGTTTCTTGGGAAGAGTGAATTTGTGATCACCAAAAGTCATAATCAGGATGAACGTAGGGCAAAGGGCAGGGAGTTGTCAAATTTATGGGTCTTTTTTTTTTTTTTTTAATATAGGTTTTTACCCTGTGCTAAGGGTTAGACTCAGGGGAACCTCTTTAAATCCATTTTGCCTCCAAGTTAGATTCTCAGGTCTTTTTGAATGTTAAATTTTGTGACAGAATATCATTAATTTGTCTAGGCTGACTTGAACTTGTGATCCTTCTGCCACCATTAAGTAGCTGTGCTTCCACACCAGGGTATTTACTACTACTACTACTACTACTACTACTACTACTACTACTACTACTACTACTACTACTACTACTACTAGTATTAGTATTACTATTAGTATTAAGAGCCCAGAAATCAACACTGGGGATGAGTTTGATTGTTCTCCAACATTTTCAATCTTTTATGTCAGAGTCATTCACTGAACCACACCAATTGGCTGGACTGGCTGGCCAGCAAGCTCTGAGATTTGCCTGTCTGGCGACTGCTACTCGTGAAGCAGCTAAAGATGCTCTAGACCTTATCAGGGCTTTTTACGTGGGTTCTGGGGATCTGAATTCAGATCCTTAGGCTCACTTAGCAGACGCTTTACCAGCTGAGCGTTCATCTCCCCAGTTATGTGCGCATGCGTGCGTGTCTGTGCGCATGCGCGCCTGCGTGCCTGCCAGTGTATAACCCGGGATCCTCCCTGTTTTCCCAGAAGTGAATTGGGAGTTACCAACCTGCTGAGTTTCTTTCCTATGCTGGGAGAAACTCTCCCAGGGGCCCCTGCACGCTGCCCTCTAACAGGCACCTGCTCAGGCCTGCAGGAGGCGGTTGCTCTCCAGGGAGAGGACCTGCCTCTGCTTCCTGGATCTTCTTAGGGGTCATTAACTTCTTTTCAGATTAGATTCTGGTTGAACCTGGGCCATTTGGGGTGTTTTACTAACAAGTACTCTAGACGTAAGAAAAAGGAATAATTTCCATTGAAAATCCCATGAAGCCTGGCTTGATGAAACACAGCTGTAACCAAGGCTTTTGACAGCCCTACAATTTCTGCAAATGGTTCATAATTGATTGCCTTGTCTCTCTTTAAGGGTGCCTATTACTGTCACAGCTCTTTGTGTGACCCTGTCAGCTTCTCCTGTGGGGGATTTTTTTCTTTCGAGCATTGTTAGCAGTTGGCATATGTTATTATGATGGGGGGGTGGGTAGAGTTCTAAAGGAATAATTTCTCTTTGGGTGAGGGAGTTGAAGGAGTTCTCGGATTGTTTGGGGGGGACCTCAAGGTGTGTTAAGCGTTTCCCCACAGACAAGCCACTCGAGGACTGGAGACTGTCAGTGGACATATGGTACTTAGCGAATCTGTTGTCCCTGCATCTGCTGTAACCTCCTGGTGTCTCTCCAGAGCAGGCAGGCTCACAGCTTGGGGTAGGAATCTAGTGGAAGGGCGTGTACCTTCTCCAGGCAGCAGGGAAAGAGCGTGGTGGCGCTAGGGCGTCCTTGTGGATGTGACAGAAGAACAGTTTGCGTTTTTTCCCCCCCATTTCATTGCCTGGTGATGAGAGCTGAAGGAGATGCATTGCCTTCCATACTCTCCAGCAGCAGTGGCCTGTAGACGGCTTCCTTCTCCAGCACTGAGAAGGAACAGGTGCCTCTGAATCTCTCCTTTTCATGTACAGCCGTGTAAGTAAACACAGGCTTGGGATTCTTGATCCAAGTACAGGCGGGTTTGCATGTTTTCTCCCAGGACTGAGAAGTTGATTTGACTCTAAAAATGTCTAAACGTTTGCCTAGACGTTGCAGTGTGGGTACAGGGTTCTTTCAAGAAGGGGTCCTGAGAGCGATCTTGAAGCACTCTGTATTTATAGGCGAGAAGAGAACTTTGTGTACTGGCTCTGTGGTATGTTGACTTGGCCTCTTTCTTTCTGAGGTCTTGTAGTTCGTCTCTAAGGCAGTTTTGTCAGTTTGAAATAGAGGATGTCATACCTGTGGGGGTGGGGGGGGACGTTTCCTCTGTTTACCGTATTTAAAAGGGGGAGAGAGAGTTTGATTATTACAAATAATTTTATGCTTGAACAATTTCCTCGGAGCATAGCTCATGCTTGCATTGGGCTGAAAGCTGTGAACTAAATACCTGTGAAAGGAGCCTTGTTTTCTGCAAGGTGAGCAGAGGTTTGGTGTGGCCTTTCCTCCTCAGTTAATTTTCTAGATTTTACAGGAAATTTTATGTAATCACCTAGTGTAGCTGCGGCTGTGATTATTTTTTGCAGTTGGTGGGCGTTGTGTTGCTAGAACAGAGAGCGTTGGGAATTGAGATGTACAGTATAGCAACCGTGTGTTGTGTGCTCTGCAATTTGATAGTTTTAAAGATGTGTTTTGGGCCCGTTGTGCATTCAAGACAGAAGAAAAGACTGCAGTGACGGTTAGCCTCCCAGTAACCAGGGGAACATAACTTGTATTTAATATTTGCCTCCTGCCCACTCATTTTGCTCCACCTTTTAAGTTTTTCACATGAATTGCTCTTTAAGAGCTTTCATATCAAAGAAACAGAAGCTGAAGCAAAAGATAGGGGGGAACATGATTTGTTTCCCAGCATTCCTTAAGAGCACACATTAGGGTTTCTCGCATTACCTCGGACTTTTTGGGCTTTAAGATGTTTTGTAAGAAAGTTAAACTAAGCACCATTTATTTACAAACTGTAGTCTGTCTTCATAGATGCTTTCGATACTCTGATGTATTTATTCATGGCCTTAAAGTCAAACGTCTATTTTTAAATGCAAGTTGTCTGAACTAATTCGTATTTGAATGGACAGAGAGGTGGTATCTTCAAGGCTTTGTTCCTGGAAAATGACTCAGGTGTGGCATTCTGCCATAGAGACCATTCTCCTGGGACGGGACAATTTTGCTTCAGGCAGCCCTTTCTTTCGGGTGGTGGTATATCAAAAAGAAACCTTGACTAGGTTAGAAGGCTGAGTGTGTATCCTGTTACCCTGGGATTTAACAGTGACCTGGGCGATGACATAGCATTTGGGTGATCGAGCAGCCTCCCCTGACAGAGTGCACATTCTACTCAGGTCTTCGCATCTTCCTCATGCGGGTGGTAGTGGGAGGTACTGGGAGGATTCGGTGCCAGATAAGAATTTATTTACAAAAATATGAATATCCTAAAGAAATGATACCAAAACTACTAGTGTGTGTGTGTGTGTGTGTGTGTGTGTGTGTGTGTGTGTGTGTGTGTGTCCACCGTGTTTTCTTGGAGTTAGTGTCAGTTGTCAAGTCTCCTGAGCTTTTTTATCCTCAAGAAACAGATACCAGGGACCACGGGGATTGGGTCCTCCTGGCTCTCTGATGTCTCCATAAAGAGATGACATAATTGATGTAGTAAAAGTTTCTCAGGCGTAGTGTCACTGAGTAGAGATTACTGAGTAGAGAAAGAATGCGCTTGGTCTGCTGTTTTCCTCAGAGGGGCAGGCCGTGAGTGCCCGATCACTCAGCCCAGAGAGACGCTGCTGATCAGTCTCACAGATCTGCCCGCTGAGGGGAGAGAAGGGGTGAATGCAGGCTGGAGAAGGAACAGGCTGCTGTAACTCTGTACCTGGCTCTCCAGTGTAGTGTCCTCTTAACACTGCACATCCTTGGAACACAGACTGGATGACACGTTCACTGGGCTTGTTGGAGGCAACTTTGCTGGGTTTTCACTGGAGCCTGAAGGGCCATTCAATCTCTTGATAGTTCCCCATCTGCTACCCGACCCCCCGTTCCTACCTGCGGGCTGTTAGTGCTCAGATCAGCTCTTCTGGATCTGTCCTGGGTCATTAGGGCTAATGTGTGGCCCACGGCGTTTGGCATGCAGAGTCATCCCTGGGTCCTGTCCTGCCAAGGATCATTTAATCTCTGCAGAATGAGAGAGATCATGCTTTCCCCTTTTCTATGCAGGGTTTCAGGGAAGGGCTCAAAGTGAGTTGGCCATGGACTTGAGTTGTAGAATGGCCGTGAGACCCCCGAGATACAGATGTGGCAATACAGCTGTTCTGAAAGCTAGCACTCATCCTGGGAAAGAAATCTAGTTGAGTCTGAAGGGGGGAAGCAGGACGTCCTGCTACCCACGGCCTTCTTCTCTACTTCTTGCAGCCATCCTCAGCTCTGTCACCTTGAATCATTCCTCCTGATGACATTGTCTGTCGGGACAGAAGAAACCTGAAATGTGGGCAGAGGCTGTTATCAGGGGGTTGAACTCTGAGCAGGCTGGGATGCACAGAAATTGAGGGTCACCGAATAGATACTCAGCTGTCTGTGACGTCTCAGACATGAGGAGCCCTCAGTGACTGAGGCTTGGGGTCCTTGTGACCCCATGCCTGTGAGTTTGCATGCAGTTTGGCAGGAAGTGTGCAGTTGTCCATGTTATTGAGATGTGTGACTGTCTTAGCAGTAGAGTCACGAGAAAGGCGGAGGTTCTAGGACAGTGATTCTCAACATGTAGGTCATGACCACTATCGGGCCAAATGTCCTATCGGAACAGCTACCGACTAAAACTATCAGAAGAGACAGACATTTACATTACAATTCAAAACAGCAGCAAAGTTACAGTTGTGAAGTAGCAAAGAAAATAGTTTTGTGGTTGGGGCCACCACAACATGAGGAAGGCTGAAAACCACTGTTCAAATACCAACTCTAGGAAGTCCAGACTCCCCATGTCTTTCCTGGTTCTTATTGGTCCTCACAGGAAGAGGGGGATCCCTGGGGTAACCTGACTAAAGGAGGTTGGGAGGAATCATGGTGGTCCTTTCTGCCCTTCCTTGTCTCCCATCATCTTTGGGCTCTGTGGTTCTTTGTGGACAGGCTAGTTTCCCCAGATACCCCTCTGTCCTTTGTCTAGGACCCCAGTACTGTCCTTCCTGCTTCCCCAGGCCTCCGATTTCTGTCTTCTCTGCACTCTCCCTTGACGTTCTATTTTTCCAGAAGAAAAAAAAAATAAGTTGTTACTCAGAGTGGGCTTTGGAATCACATCGAAGAGGAAGGACAAAAGTGAATCCACAGAGAGGCTGCGCGGTAGGGCGGCAGGGTGAATCACCCCGAGGGCAGGGCTGGGGGCAGCGCTTGTCAGGTGGAGCCTTGGCTCTGAAATTAACTGGCTGTCAGGCACCCAAGTACTGAAGAGATAATTACAAGCCCTCTCCCCGCTGCTGGGGTGGTGACTAACAGGGAAGTGACTTGGAGACGCCCCAGAGATGAAGCTGCCCTAGCATTGGACCCCGACTGGGCAGAGATGCTTCTCTGAAAGGGCACCCACATTTACTTGCTTTTCTGGCAGTTTCTTGTTTTTCTCTCTCCCTTGATACATGAGGAGCATGGCTGTGCTCTCATCCTGTCTGAGAGGAGACTCTAAATCGAAGCGTTAAGTTCAGAGTAGCTGGTCAACCTAGGTGGTAAAGTGGGGTATGCGGTCTTCAGTCTTTGCCGTCTGCTTCCCGTATGGTTACACATACAGGACAGTCAAGATGGGGCTGACTGTGAGCTTCCAAGGTCACTTCTCTGTCATTGTCCATACTTCTCACCTTCCACTTCTGCCACTAGGTTTCCTGTCTGGACTCTCCTGGCTGGAGAGAAATAGTTATGGAGGACTTGGTATAATTTCCCTTTGGTGCAGAGAAGTACAGAACTTGACCCTCTCAAGTCAAACCCTCCCCTCAGTCTGAACTCTACTTGCAAGTTCTCGAGCTACCTTGTGAGGACTGGACCTAGGTGGATGTAGTAAGAGTGTGGGTGGCTGATGATGGCTTTCTTTGTCCTTGACTAAGTCACCGGACTGAACCATCTGCATCGGTCTGAAAGGCAGCCCTGAGCTGATATATCTCCCTGGCCATTCTTTCTACACAAATGTGTGACCTTGGGCAGCCCTTTGCCTGACGTTGCTGCTGCTCGTCCTTAGGACTGTGGAGAGCTGCTTCACAGAAGACCGAGTCTCAGAAGAACCTGATGGGAACCAGTACTGGTTGTCTGTGGTCCGTCACAGCGTTTAGTGAAGTTAAAACCTCTAAGAGAGTGGGTCCTAACCTTCCTCAACTTCCACAACTCTCGTACACAGTTCCCGGTGTTTTAGTGACCTCCAACCATGGAATTACCTTTTTGCTTTTTCAGAACTGGAATTTTGCTACTGTTGTGAATCCTAATATAAATGTCTGGTATGCAGGATATCTTATATGAAACCCCTATGGAGGGTCATGGCCCTCAAGGTGAGAAGCACTGCTCTAAGGTGTATGGAGGTTTGAGGTCATGCTGAGTGAAGGCTGGGCAGTTTGGCGCTTTATTTAGGAAGTATCTAGAGCAGATCTTTGAGAATGGGATGAAAGCTCTAGAAAGCTGCTCATATGCCTGTTTTTAAAGCTGCATAGAATTCTGGGGTGTGTGGCAGGGATCACCATACGATGGCATTGTGCATAGTTTCCCCTTCTGGGATAGCTATGATCCTTAAGTTTATAACCCTGACTTTGAGTGTTTGAATTGTTAGGCTTGGCGCTGATGCTGCATTATTGATACTTCAGAATTAATATCGAGTACTGATGATACAGAAAGTGTCAGGTTTGTTTAGTCACCTGGTTTTGTCTGCATAACGTACATGCATGGAGACACAGCACTCAACCATGACGTCTTCCCCTGTGGCCTTCAACCTTATATTTTTTGAGATGGGGTCTCTTACTGAGTGTGGGACATGGCTATTTGACTAGACCAGTTGACCAGCAAGCCCCAGCGATCCTCTGGGCTCTAACTTTTCAGCCCTTGTATTACAGGTATAGCTTACAACACTTGGTTTTAAAATCAGAGGCAGAGGATCAGAACTCAAGTTCTTAAGCTTTCACAGTAAGCGCCCCCCACTCTGAGCCTTCTCTCCTCCTTTCCAGGAGCGCTTCGAACTTTGTTTTCCTTTTCTACTCTGCTAGTCCAGGTGAAGCTAGCTGTTAATGCCCCACTTATGCTGTTTCTTAAGCTGAAAGATATGGACAGGGTTAGACAATAACCCCTCACCCAGATGGCAAACAAATTATCCTCTTGAGACCAGAATACATTACGCTGATGGCCAAGTGGCATTGGCAGATTTACTGAATGCCACTGGTGTCGTCATATGATGATGCTTGGAATTGCAAAAGATTTATTTTCTGTAATTATGGGGTTGAGCGAGTGGAGTGCAGGGTTCGGGGAAGTGAATCTGGGAAGAGTGAGATATGAAACGCTGACCCTCAACTAAACTTTTGTAGGCCTGGTTGCTGAGATAAACAGCTGTCTGGTGGGCTGTAAGGGGTAATTATCCACTCAACACAGGGGTGCTTGTGTGGTGGTCCCCCAAGGCTGCTGTGAGAGAGGTTCCTGCAGTGCCCCTCCCCCCAGCAGACCAGTCTGAGGCGGTTCCTTGTTCCTTTTCTTCTGCAGGAGTAAGATTTACGGTCTAACTTGGGCTCGCTGCTGTTTGGGTGCCTCGAATGTTATCTAATCTTTAATGTTTACCAAGAGCAGGGAGGATGTGGCATCATGGGGTTCGTTCATTAAAAGCTGCTCGGCAAAGGCCTGCGTGCGAGCGAGCGAGCCATTGTTAAGAGGTCTACACAGTCATCTTGGTGCCTTATTTCAACCGTCTTGCTGGCGTGCAGAAGGCTGGAGTGGAATCATATCGTGCAGGCTGGATCAGGGTGTGTTCGTGTCTCGATGAAACTTTTATGCCTTTCTCTTCTCTGAGCATGTGATCACCATGTGATCACCTTTTCATAATGTCTGGGTCCCATGATGCATCGGCTCTTGCTTTAAAAGAAAAAAAAGGTCTGCACAGTTGTTGTGGGTCATTTTGTCATTTCCTCTAGTATTCTGCTCTAGGGAGACTGTCACGTCAGGAGCTCTGAGGTGGGAGAGGCCGAGAACGCAACCCAGGAGCCCTGCTCACAGACACCCAGTGTGACTTGTGCCTTCGGTGGCCTTCCTGGGTGCCAGCTCCCAACTGCTGAGGGCAAAGAGTGGGTATTTTGGTTTTGAAAACTCAGTTTCCCACTGTGATGTAGCAGGAAGAGTGGAGAATACAGGTATGTTACTAATGTGTGGGGGAGAGGAGAGCATGGCAGATTTAAAACTTCTATCTATCTATCTATCTCTATCTATCTATCTATCTATCTATCTATCTATCTATCTATCTATCTATCTATCTATCTATCTATCTACCTACCCACCCACCCACCTACCTACCTACCTACCTACCTACCTACCCACCTACCTATCTACTATCTATCTATCTATCTATCTATCTATCTATCTATCTATCTATCTATCTATCTAATGTATGAGTGCTCTGTCTGCACGTATACCTGCACGCCAGAAGAGGACATCAGATCCCATTACAGATGGTTGTGAAGTGTCATGTGGGTGCTGGGAATTGAACTCAGGACCTCTGGAAGAAGAGCCACTGTTCTTAACTGCTGAGCCATGGATTTTAAAGGTATCCTTAGGGTGTGGGATGATGGCTGAGCAAGCCTGAGAACCTGAGTCCAGGTCCCCAGCAATGTGCAGAGCTCACTGGCGACATACTTATGTAATCCCAGTGCTGGGGAGGCAGAGACCAGTGGATTCCCCTGAAGCTCATTAGCTGGCCAGGCAGCCATCTCAGCCACACTGGTGAGCTCTAGGTGTAGTGAGAGACCCTATTTGAAAAAAAATGAGATGAAGAGAAGCTAAGAAAGACATCTCTTATTGACCTCTGGCCTCCACACACACAGACTTACATGCATCCACACACATGCATATAACCACGTACACACATATATATACACACAAAGGCACGCCATGCAAGGGCACCTTCAAATGCACTTTCTCCTTTTAATCTGCGTGTTTTCCTGCCCCACCTCCGTCCCCCTTCCATTGCTCATTCAGCCGCAGTGCACCCTCCTTCTCTGACTCACTCCCCTCTTTGGGAGTTCTCGGTCTCCAGCTCTCTGCTGCAACCCAAGTCCTCCAGTCTTGTCAGAAGCCACCTGGCAGTGAGTAACCACTGACATTTGCCCGCGAGCTTCCGGGCCGGTGGCTGTACAGGCTGGAGGTCTCCTGGTGAGCTCCTTACGAACCATGGATATACCTCAGGAGTAGAGGCGTTCTGGTGCCAGCTTACAGGCTGGCTCGGGATGAGTGCAAGCTGTCCCCTTCCCAGTCTGTTCTGTCATAAGGTCAAGGACTGAGAGGAAACCGACTCGCTGGCCTGGCAGACCCCACTACCAGGGGGAGCCTGTGCCTCTGCCCAGAGTTCTTTCAACAATGATTTCTCAAGATGAAACTGGTTATTCAGCCTTGACACAAGGTGAGGTTTGAAGATTGTGTCCGTCCGACGTGGCCCCTAGCATTTAGTGGCCATGTTGTCATTTAAAGGTCCTTGCTTGTCTGTCCACATCCTTGCTGGTTGGTTGGTTGGTTTTCCTGGCATTCTTCTCGACCCAAGGAAATGGCGCTTGAAATGGCAGAGGGATTTGTTGAGAATAGTGATAGTAACAACTTCAGGTCCGCTTCTCCATTTTGCTCCTGTGGTCAGTATCAGGATGTGAAGGTTGGTTTGTATGAAGTCTCAGCAGAGTGTACGGCAGATACCGGTCCTCACGTGATTGTGGAGTGAACGGGCAGAAGTGACCACTGCATTTCTAAATACAGCGTTACTAAAACTACAGTTAGAGTGTTGTCAGGCTGTACGTGTGCCCACTGGAGAAAAACAGCCCAAGCACGGCATTAAGGTTGCCCAAAGGGGAACTTAGAGGCTGTTTCTGAAACCAGGTTCAAGCTTTCTTTTCAGGGACTGTTAGGACAAGCCAGGGCCTCTGGAAGGGTGTGTGTGTGTGTGTGTGTGTGTGTGTGTGTGTGTGTGTGTGTGTGTGTGTGTGTGTGTGTTGCAGGGTGGCTTCAAGCTCTAGTCCTGGGTCCCCTCTCCCTGACTCTGTCTCACTCTCCCTCAGAAGAAAGAGAGGTTACTAGGTCCATGGAATCTAGAGAAAGGACACACAGTGAAAGTCAGCACACAGAGGCTGAAGGAGTTACAACAGGACCTTGCCTGAGGGGAAAACAGATGTCTTCCTGGCACTGTAGTGTGAAGTCATGCTATGCCCATTGGGCTTGGTCACCCCACCCCTGCCCCCCACCCCCTGTACATGCTAAAGCTGCCTGTAATGGCTTTCCTTCCAAGTGGGAGCACAAGATTGTAGATGGCAACATTCAAATAACCCAGACTTCTGAGAATTCACTGTCGGCCTGCAGCAGCTCCAGGCAATAAAGGGGTCCCCTTAGACCACCAATCCAGAGCATGTGTTCCTGGCTTCCTGCCCCAGGCTAGCTTGCTGTCTTATGGAGAATATTTAGGAGCTGGTAACCGTGGTGACCTGCGTCTATGGATGAACATTTCTGTCATTTCGGCTTGGCCCATGCCTAAGAGGCTTGTCCCGGAAGAACATTTATCTTGCCCTTGGGGAGTGGATATCAAGGATGGATTGGAGGTGCTTTTCATCTCCTGCTCCAACTGATTGGAAAGTACATTAGGTAGAGGGCTCTTAATTTGCTGTAGTGTGAAGTAGAAAGAAAGAGGCCAGGAGTGCCGGAGCTTTCATGCAGTCTTCACCCGGCTTTGAGAGAATCACACGGTCCCCTTCCCCTCTCCTCCCAGCCCCCCGGTACTTATAAAGAGTAGCTTGTACTTCTCTACAGGCTCACGGCTGAGAAGTGAAATGAAACGAGGCCTGTGTATATAAGTGGCATTGCTTGCAAAGGGGCTTGAGTAAGATGTTTGATATTCTCTCTATGCGTATACTGTGGGCTTTTTGTTGTTGTTGTTTTGGGACAGTCTTACGTATCCCAGGCTGGCCTTGAGTTCACTGTGTAACTGAGGGTGATCCCTCTGCCTCCACCTCCTGGGTGCATTGCCGATGAGTGCTGGAGTCACAGGTGTGTACCACCGTGCTGGGTTTGTGTCACACCGAGGACTGAGCTTGCTGCATAAGCGCGTTACCAACCGAGCTGCGTTCCCAGTCCCATTATGACTGTGAACCTCACCTCACGGAAGACCGGTTCTCCTACAAACCGATCAAGTTCTCATTACAGCCCTCTTAGCAGGCAGAAGTTGAGACTGGCCATTAACTAACAGACTAGTATGTCACAGGCAGTTGGCCATTGAGAAAGCCAACATTGAGACCATTCCTGTCAGATTTTATAGCGGATTTTCCCATAATACCAGTTCTGCCCAGCAAGGATTTTAGTACCTAGGGTGAGCGCATGCTTAAACAGCATGTGTAAAATTTGGGTCTGTGTGATGAACAGCTGGTTGTTGCTAGAACTATGGGTGCAACTGTTTGCTACTTTAGCTTAAACTTCAAACTTTATCGGGTCACACAGACAACTTTTTGGTTTCTTTTAATCTGTGTTTGAAAGAATCTATTTCGGCTGGGGATTTAGCTCAGTGGTAGAGCGCCACCTAGGAAGCAAGGCCCTGTTCGGTCCCCAGCTCAAAAAAAAAAAAAAGAACCAAAAAAAAAAAAAAAAAAAAAAGAAAGAATCTATTTCATAGGCCTAGAACGAAATTTTCATTAGTCACCAAATGACCCAGAAAGCAGGGTTAGGAAGCTGTCCAGGTCCTGAATTGCTCACTGGCCACACAAGTGTTTGCATCTGAGCAGCCAACAGGCTGATGGCTTGAAGTTTATGAAGACACTGACATGGAGTAATGCCGCCTTTGTAAAAATAGCCACTTAAAATATTTTTGGGGCACAGAAGTACAGCAGTATTGGGGGGAAACCAAATATTATGCTCTTTGCAGAGCTGGTCAGACAATGCACCAGAAGCTAAGTGTCCACTCTGGGGAATGTTGGAAGCTGTTGTAACAGCAATTCCAGGGTTTCCATCAGTAATTGCGGTTCTGTATGTGGCTTTGACTTCTGTCTGACTCTGCTCTTGTGAACTGTTACATTTCCCATGTGTGCTGTCTTGGTGTGGAGTCACATTACACAGAACCAAACTAACGTACAGATCTGTCGGAATCCAAAACAGCCTAAAGAGCCATTACCAAAGGCACAGGTCTTCATTCAGGAACTCCCCACACAGTGCTCTTGCTTTACTGCCCTTCCCCCACCTTGGGTGTGGGGAAGATAGCACATTCCACACCAGGGCTCTGCAGGAGTGATCCCCTGTAGTGGGCGCCCTCAGGAGTCTGCTATGCCACTTGCTAAGGAGTCTTTGTAGGATAAACTTACCCCATGGTCCCACTACATTGCCAGAGATGCTCGTTAATAAATGTTGAGTGGTAGGGTTCCAGTTTAAGCAACACAGAAGAGAGGTGAATGTGCTTGACTGAATTCCAATAAAACTTTATTGGTAATGGAAGTCTCTTGCATATGTGGGTGTTGTGTGGGGTTTGGCACCAGAAGTCTAGGGATCAAGGAATCTCTCTCTCTCTCTCCTTCCTCCTCTCTCTCTCTCTCTCTCTCTCACACACACACACACACACACACACACACACTCACAAGAAGCCACCTCCTTAACATGAACACATCGGGTAGAGAAACCCAGTACGAAGCCAGGAGACACTGATAGACTGGCCGTCCTGTGCCACATCTACAGGAGGAGCAATTCCTAACAGTGTTTTATGGGAAAGAGGTGCCCGGCTATATAGAAAGGCTGCCTTACTCCCTGAAAGGTCCTTGGCAGAGGAATCTTCTCTTCTTTATTCCTGAATCCTGACCAGACTGCTGTTAAATACGGAAACCAAGCAGAAGGCAGGCAACAAGGACACAAGCAGCCTTGGCACTTCTCCTGTCACCAGGAGCTGCTGGGCTGCTCCTGTCCTAGGAATAGAGGCTATGGTGTGGGAAGCCATGTTGGAGACAGCTGAGGTGCCTCTTCCCTTGAGACACACGGCCGTCCTCCCTCTTCTCTGGGGACCTAGATAACTGCATGGCATACAAAGTATCATCTCAGCTTCCTCTACCTTCTCAGAATGTGTCCCCAAGTTGCCCTCGACTGCCTTTCCATGACCACTTCCATGGCTGCATGTGTCCTCCCTCACTCTGGGCCAGTTTTCCAATTTTACTTTGCCCTGTTCTGATACCTGCTGCAGCTGCTGTGTTCCTGCCCAGCTCTCCTGCCCAGCTCTCCTCCCCAACCCTCCTCCACATGCCTCCTCCATGTTTTCCCCATGGTTCTAACCACACCTGTTTGAGGTGCTGTGGGTCATCGCTCTGTGTGGCCAAGGCAGGAGCTTCATAGAAAATTTCTGATGAAATTGGACTGCTTTGGCTTATTCTTTGGGGCAACCAGAGAAAATACATCCTTTCATAATGTTGGAGATAAAAGAAGTTGAGACTTTAGACTCTAGAGATGGCTCTGCCCCCTGGAAAAGTACTCACTGTGGAGGCCTGAGGACATGAGTTCAAATCCTCAGCACTCATGTAAAGCCAGATACCATACTGTGTATCTATAATCCCAGGACTTGCACTGTAAGACAGGAAGCAAAATTCCTAGAAGCTCATGAGGCAGCTAATCTAGAGTGTACAGCAGTAAAAAACAAACAAAGCAAAAGCCCAAAACAACAACAACAACCCCCCAAAACAAACAACAACAAAATCCCCAAACAAACCAAGAGACTGTGTATCAAATAAGATGCTGGCTGAGGACTGATACTGAAGGTTGTCCTCTGACCTTGCATTCATGTCATTTACACATGTGTGCACGCTCTTGTGAGTATGTGCAACACATATAGATTATAAAAGAAAATGAAGTTCGCTGGGCAGTAGCATTCCCTGAGCCCTAGGCTGTACTGAGCCCTTGTACTTGGAGGGCTATTCATGCACACTTCCCCCTCATTGGATCCTCTGGGTCACCTGCAGTGTATGATCTTCACAGATATGAACTGAGTCAGGGAGAAGTTAGGTAAGGTCACTTAGGTGCCAGGGTTTTAACTCCACAGCCTGTGTGTGTGTGTGTGTGTGTGTGTGTGTGTGTGTGTGTGTGTGTGTCTGTCTGTCTGTCTGTCTGTCTGTCTGTCTGTCTGTCTGTGTGAATCACTTACTTTAAGAGGCAATTGTTTGAGGATGTAGCCCAGAGCCCAAGGAGCCAGAAACTTTGGGTTCTGGCTACAAACTGGAGGAAAGAAGGGGAGAGGCCAGGAGGATCTGCCTTCAGGATGTACCCAGGCCTTTGTCTGGCTGCCTTAGACAGGTGCCCTGTAGGTGGCAGGCACCAATTGCCTGGTGTGTTATAGCAGGACTGCAAAACTCAGGGCCAGAGAGTTTCTCTGCTTATAACGGCTATCCCATGGCCTCCTCTCCTTGGCATAAAGGTCACCACCTCATGCTCCCCATACTTCTGTGTCCACCTGTATGCCCTGTCTCAGACCCGCCACCTCCATCCCCACACTGGGGGACCCCTCAGTTCCTTCAGAGTCCATGCCCTCATTCCATGTTAGACTCACTGGCATCACCTTTATTTGTCTGCAGTCACAGTTCTGTGTGCATGTCCCTGGCCACATCTCTCCAGCAGAGCATCCTCTGTTGTTTCCATAGTCGCGCTGGGATGCCTTGCCCAGAGCTTGTCTTTCCGGCCTCATCCTGGGTCCTGTGAGGGGAGAGTGCGTCAGACCCACGGATCAGACTCCTTTTGCAAACCAATGTCTTGTGGAGCCTCTTTTGCCTTGAATCATCTTTATTTTATTTTTTTTAAAACAGGAAATGATTCTATTTAGAAAAAAATTAAAAATTCAACTACTGTAAAATGAGATAATTCAGATAAGCTGAAAGATTAAAATTAAAATAACTTGAAATGCAGCGTTACACTGCATATCATATACATACACACATATATATACACGCATACATTATTCCATTTTATAAAAGTCTACTCATGCATATTAATACATAGGGGACACACACACACACACACACACACACATACACACACACACATTTACTTTAAAAACCATAGGCCCCTTTCTCTTACAAACAGATCCTGTCCTCCTTTGGACAGCAGCGGTGTCTTCCAACACAGGTAACTGCTGTGACTTGCGTTGCATTTACGTACTGTAATTTATTTGACTGTTAATTTCAGTTTACCATCTTTTTGCCCCATGGCAACCAGAACTCTGGTCAAGAGGGGGGAAAATTCCCAGGCAATTTTGATGTGTTCTATTTGTTGTTTTATCCCTTTGTTGAAGACGAGCATGTCACTCTCTGGAGCTGTTTCTTCTCTATTTAGGCAGGGTCTTATGTAGCCCAGGCTGGCAGGGTCTCATGTAGCCCAGGCTGGCAGGGTCTCATGTAGCCCAGGCTGGCAGGGTCTCATGTAGCCCAGGCTGGCAGGGTCTCATGTAGCCTAGACTGCCACTGAACTTGACAGAACAATGACCTTGAACCTGTGATTCACCTGCCACCCCTCTGGCATGCTTGGATGACAGGTATGGGCCAGCATTCCTGGTTTATAGGGTATCGGGGCTTTCTGCATTGCTGCTTAATGCACTCTACCAATGAAGATCCATGCCCAGGGTTGCCCGGGGTTTCACTGTTACTATTGTAAGACAAATGGTTTGACAGATATCACTGGTCCTCTCAGCCCCATCCTGCTGAGGGACCACCATGTTGCCTGTAGGCTTGTAGCATGTAGCATATAGCATGTAGCTGTCTCCAAGGGTGTCATGTAAGATGTAATTTAGGCCTCTGCCCCTGCTGTTAGGGGGAAGTCTGAGGTGGTCCTCCTGACTCAGATGCCCGTCCGTCTTTCTGGGAAAGTCTCCTGTCGTCAGCTTGTGGCCCCAGATCTACTGTGTCAGTCACGTTGGTAATATTAGCTCTTTCTGTGAGCTAGTGACACAAGCGTTGAAGCAGAGATCGAGTTGAGGAAAAGTCCTTTGTACTTTTTAATCGTCTTTTCCCCCGAAGGCAAACTTTTCTGACTTAACTAATTTGCTAGAAGTGACAGCTGACACCGCGGTTGCCCTGAGCTTGCTCGGGAACACAGCCTCCTCATGGCTTCTAGACTGTGAATAGAGGACTTTTTTTTTTTTTTTTTTAAGAGAACACGAAGCATCCTAACGTACCCTGCCTGTACACCTTGCCTGAGCTGGAGTGCCCTCAAGGTTAATCATCACCAACAGGCCAGAAATGCTAGTTTGAATTTTAAAAGTAGGAGGCTCATCAACCAGATTCTTCTGCCTGGGAGACTGGAGCATTGGGAAGCTCTGTGGATCTTAGGTTTAGGTCAGTGGCCTAGGATAAAGCTGTGGGAGGGAGAAGAGGGGAGGAGTCGGCAGGCAGCCAGAGGGGTGTAAGTGAGCACCATAGTCTGTGATGTTGCTATCAGAGTTGGGGCGGGGATGGGGGCAGGTGTACATAACCTGTGCTCCACGTCAGGCCCGGGCACAGTCCTTAATAAGCCGATTGAAAGAGCCAAATTAATATCGGAGAGCATAGGAAGGGAGTGTACTCCATGTTTCCATTTGGAGAAGAGGGACTAGAGATCTAGCAAAGCCCTCAAGTCTGTCTTCAGGCCTGAAGAGACTGGAGCTTAAATAGACGGCAAAGGAAATGCACTTCTAAGCAGTCCTGGCCACGGTGGCCCACACACCACCAACCCGTCTTTATCTAGGTTTCAGGCTGACAAGGTCTCAGAACTCTGAAGTTTCTGTGAGGGAGACAAGTCCCCCGTCTGCCAGGTGGGTACTCTTTCGTCCTCCCATCACGAAGTTCCTGAAGGAAAGCCTCACTTCTTTAGGGCCTGTTGTCTCAATACTCTGGTAGTCAGATTGAGAGTCCTAAGCGTCTTCTCTTCATATTCTCATTCCAGCCAGACTGTTTACCAGTCGCCCCAACAACAGAATAGCATTGGAGGGGTCAGTATATTGGTTATATCTGCTACTGATACCCACCCCCAAGCTTTTTCGGTAGGCTGGGAACCCAAAAGTAGCAGACCCTGACATTTCCCTTTCAGTTGCTTCCATATGAAACATTACCTCATTATCCGGCGCGTTTGAATCTCATTTTATAGGCTGAAAATGTTTTTGAGCTCAGCGGTGCAGGCAAAAATAGCTTGCTGTACCTCGGGTTGAGGATGGGGGCGCTGTTGCACACTGGTCATGATGAGGCTGTAGATCAGTTATGCCGCCGGTTTTCTGACCAGTGCAGTGTAATAGGAGGCTCTTTACCCACAGCAGTTACTTTTAAGGTTCCACAACCCTCAAGGAAACAGAGGGAAAAAAAATAAAAGAAACCCAGTCAGGATGTGTCCCCAAGTAGGAACAATGCAACTATTAGAGCTGTTGTGTGATCTGGGGGTTTTGCAAACCAAGTGACAGGGAGGCTGTTCTAGTATTTTCTGATGGAAAGTGTCTCTTGCTGTCTGGGTTGTAGGGTCACTTTGAACTTTGTTTAAGCAAGACTCTGTCCTTTTATTCTCCAAAGAGTATCTGAGGTTAGGTGCTTGCTCACGGAAGGCTGTTTTGGTGCCGTTCCCTGACGTTTTTCTGAGCGTCTTGAGAATAGACACTGCCTCTTTTTATGGGGAGGCAGAAGGTGCCTTATCCACACATTGAAACAAAGCCTAGAAGAACTCTGCATAGGCATCTGTCTGGATTCCGAGTTCCTCAGGGAGTCAGGCCTTGTCTGTAAATAAGATGAAATTGTTTTCAAGTAGGGATCAAACTTGGTGGCTCCGAATAAATACCTATAATTCTAAATTGATTGGTTTGGAGACGAGGACTCTATATGTAGCCCAGGCTAGCCTTTGTGTTGCCGTCCTCTTGCCCAGGGCTTTCCAGTGTTAGCTCTTGGTTGTGCACTACCATGCTAAAAGGGAAACCTGAAAGACCCCTTTTTGTGGGGGGCGTGGGAGGAGAGCACCCATATTTTACCTTTCAGACAGTTTTGAGGGCAAAACTTTTCATTTATTCTTTATAAGAGATCCGCAAAGCAAATGTTTCCTATCCTTTGAAAGCTCTGAGGCCCACCATGAGCCCATTACTGCCCATTGCTACACCCTGAGAAACAGAAAAGCAGCCTCCTACTTCATCAGGCCAGTACTTTCTCGCCACGCCCTCCGTTCTGCATTGCTGGGCGTCTGAGCCCTCACACATACCTACCTCCGACCCGGAACCGCGCCTTCTGCTTTTAGAGCAGCCTCCTTAGGGCTGAGGTATGGATGGCCTGACACTCTTCCCCATTACCCCTGCAATGGTATGTGCAAAGGTGTTTCTAGAATTCACCATTTGAAGCAGTCGTGTTACATCCTTCTGTCGCCTGGGGCAAGAGAGCCCAGACCCTTTCGTAGGCGGAGACAACAGGAAGAACAGGTTCTCTCGGCCGAGCAGTGCTGAATATGGGTGGCCAGTGCTGTGAAGAGCTGGTCGCCATCTACAAAGTATCGTGGGTCACGCCAAAGTCGAGATGCCGGTGTGCTCAGTGAGAGGATCTCCTAAGCATGGTGTGGTGCAGGCCCTAGGCAAAGGCATGTTTCCTCTCCTCCTGGATCCACACAGTGAAGGGTGCAGTCATCTGTCAGATAGGCAAGGCCACTATATATTTGTCAATAAGGATGCAGAAAACTCAGAAACGTCACTGCTCCTAAGTGACTTGACCATACGCGCATAGACTGTGGCCTTCACTGTCTGATGCTTGTCATCACTGGCAGATAGAGAGGAAGTGGCCAGTGTCCACTCGAAGCTTCCACACGCATCTTTAAAAACATTTGTCGTCAAGTCCATGAGCCCTGCCTCCTTGTGATCCTCGAAGCCACCTTTAGGCCGTGCCTTAAACTGTTAGGCGTACAATTGGAGCCTGTGCAGCTCTTGAACCCTTAATCGTGGTACCGTGACAAGTAAATTTGCCATTGAAATAACCCAGCTAACATCCACTTTTTGGAAATCAATCCTATGAGAAGTGTTTTTAAAATGAATTCCGGTTTTCCAAAATGGCAGGATATTTTATTTTCGAAGTCTGGTTATTTTAACACCGCATTGTTAGGTGTGATTTTTGACATCCCAGCAAGGCAAAGCTGTAATCTCACCAGATGCCATTTAACTTCGGGTGCGTTTTGTCAGATCTTATTTTGTGCGGTGTATGCAAGCCTAATATAGATCCTGCAGCTCTGGAGATGATTAGCTCTCAGGACTACAGAAGCTGCAGTGTCTGAGTTCACGGTGCAAATCTCAGAATAGAGACTTCAAGTAAGTTTCAAGCTTCTGATTATCATGGGCTTTTTAGTAGCCAGTAGAAGACTAGGCCTAGAAGCAGGGCCATTGTCTGGGTGTGGTGCTGCCAGTGTGTTTTTCTGCATGTGAACGTAGTCTATGATCTTCTATGTTTCCATCCCGGGGAAAGGTGATAAGTCGGAGTCAATGCCAGTCTTGGGGAAACCCGGACAGGTCTACCTGATGGGTAGACCAACAGTTCTCCTGAAGGTCATACCTCAGGGTCACTTGGCGGGAAGCTTATCACAAATATCCATGGTGTTGGGTGTGGTGCTGCATCCTTGTAACCGAACATTTGGGCCGGCAAGGTAGAAGGACCTCAAATGCAAAGTTGCAAGGGCTGCACAGGGTGACCCTGTCCCAACAATCCCACAGCAGGGCACAGCGGCACACATCTGTCTTCTCTGCATTTGGGGAGTGCAGAAGAGAGAGTACTGCAAGTTCAGAGCAAGCCTGGTCTCTTCATCAAGTTGCTGGCCAGCCAGGCCTCCATAGTAAGACCTTGTCTCACACAACAAAAGCAAAACCAGCCAACCAAAACCCCAACCTGTGATGGGGCCCCAGGGGTCTGGTTCAGGGCGGCACCTTGTTTGATTAAAAACTAAAGTGAGACCGGTGTCCACCCACGAGGAGGAAGGCAGGAGTCTGAGTGTCTTAGCTGTATTCTTTCAAGTTCCTCATGTCTTGGAAGAGAAAGGCTGCCACCATTTGGTTGAGCTTCCCTGTGAGGTTGTGCTGTTAGGATGTGATGAACAGTGTTGGGGCTTACAAAACAGATCATAAAATCTGATGATTTTGGACATTTGGAAAATATACTTGTATTCCAAAGCTTTCAGATCCGGGGGATGGGGAGCAATGTCTGATTTAGCTCAGGCAGGCCTCAAACTTGCATTGTAGTCAAAGATGACCTTTAGCTTCTGATCATCCTGCCTCTGCCTCCTGAATGCTGGGATTACGGATGTGCACTGCCACGCCCAAGTTGGCTTTCATGGCACCGTGGGATCAAACCCAGGAAATTGGTTGCAACCTAGAAGATCACTCTTTCAACTGATCTATGCCCCAGGGCTTCCTTACTTGTTTTTCTGATTGAATGTTATATACATCTTCTGCCAGGCATTACCAGAAATATTCATGCTCAAATTTAAAAATAAAAACAAGTAGAAATCTGTATGCTCGAGGAAAATTGTTTTTCTGCTTGAACTGTTTTGAGACAAACTCTTTTGAAGTCTGTGTGTCCAGTTGTAAACAACATCTCTCCTTCAACTCATCCCGTGTCACAAACCAGGATTCATGCAGAAGGGAAAGCAGTAGGTCAGAGCCTCACTGTCACCCGCCCCTAGAGTTAGGCTCTGAATTATTATTGCTGGGTCTGTGTTCCTGCCACATCCTTAGCTTATTCTGTGGTTCTTCTTGGGTCATGCAATTAGGACCACATTCCAGTCTAAGTTGATTTTCCATGACTTTCTATCCCGGGGTGGTCTTTCTATCCCAGATGGAAATCTGTGTGTCTACATTTTCCATTTCTTCCACTCATCTTGCTGGTTTCCAGACTGTCCCAGTCTGCACTTTGATGTTTCTAGCCTTGGCAGTCTTCTTTACTTGGGCAGCAACTGCCCTCCACTTCTCTGGAGACTGAGCAGGATTGGTCGGCACTCACTGAACTGGCTAGCAAGGCCAGGCAGAGGATTTTGTCTTGATTCTGTTTTTCCATCAAGCGAAGACACCATGTTGGGAAGCAGAGGAGCTGAACAGAAAAGGATGGTGGGCCAGAACGGCTAATTTTTCTGAGGCGTGCGATTCGTGTCTCACCTTCTATTCTATCCTGGTTTATGTGTAGCCAGTTTGAGCGTTTTCATTTATAACTGCTACTCGGCTCGGGCTAAACAGTTAGATCTGAGGGCAGAACTTCAGGCAGACTGGGACCAAGCCATCCTGAAATTGCACGTCTGAGTTTCCTAGACTGGGGATGGAAAGCTGGCCCGGCCAACTGTTGAGAACAGGATGGATTCAGTGAGTCTGCCTCCTGTATGCTCTGTTCAGAACACTCTACGTCTGCGTTTTTAGAGCAACTCCAACTTTGGTAGACAGCCTCGTCCCCGACACTCTGATTTTAGTGCTGAAGAAGCGGGTGCAGCTCTCGGGATGGGAATGGATGCCGTAGAGAACAGGAAGCACTATAGACGCCATCTTCCTTACGGGACTCTGGGGTAGCAGTGAGAGTAGTCTGAGCTGAAGGAAGCCACTGGCCCCAGACCTACGTCCTTGCGAGACTCCTGGTAGTGTGCTTGGTGCAGATGGGAACGCTTGGTGTTCCGGCACGTCCCACACTCATCAGTGTCCTGAGCATGACCTGCCCTATCTTGTCACCCCTCAGAGTGCTGAGCAGATTGTGGAGCTCTGCAGGGGCTTGGACAGCGGCCACGCCAACAGTATGGAGGCACCGACAAAGAGCCACGACCCGCCTCCCAGGCCTCTGGCTCGTCACCTCTCAGATGCAGACCGCCTCCGAAAAGTCATCCAGGAGCTTGTAGACACCGAGAAGTCTTACGTGAAGGTAACGGGAATTGGTGGGCATTCACACCCCTTCGATGATGGTGACGTCGAGCCGGCAGACACCCGAGATTGCCTCTGCCTGGGACATCGGCCACTCAGGACGTAGATGTGCGCTCCTTGGGGTGAATTGCTGCAGGGAAGGGAGGGCAGGCTGAGCGGGTAAAAGAACTGAGAAGACTCCCAAAATTTGGGTTCTTCGCTCCTTTTGTTGCCAAGGCAGCTTTTACCATGGGAACAGATGTTGGAGTTCGTTGTGTGTAGTCTGCGGGAACAGAGCCTACACTGCTTTGGCAAGAAGAGTAGAGATCACTTTAGGCTATGACGAGCAGTCTAAACTCTAGGGGCCCAAATATGGGTTCTCTGAATCCAGGTGGCCAGCCGTATCCATAGGAAGCCCTATGCAGAATGGAAGCACTTTATTATACCATGATAAAGGCACAGCTTTCATGGCCTTGGGTAACCCCCCAGTTAATTTATCTGATCAGCCAGCCCCTAGTTAGTGCTTTGAGAAACATTCTGTTAGCATAGGAGATTGGGAATACAGTGTTCTTTACTCAAAGCATTTGCCAGTGCTTTGGAGCTCTCTTTGGCTTGCTCCATTTGTCAGGGTCTCTGGAAGGGCAGGGCACAGGACAGTGGCTAGAAATCCAGACTGGTGCCGGCTTGTCATGCTGCATGTCCTTTGGAAGGGCCTCTCCAACTTTCTTGTTGGTCCCTGTGCTTGTCTCCGGCCTTCCAGAAATTCTTAACATCTGTCAAGTCCACTAGTTATACATTGGCACACATGTGGCTGCTACCCTTTTCTCTACAAAGCGGACCGGAGGAGCTGAGGGTGTAACTCAGTCGGTACAGTGACCGGCAAACATGCACACAGCCCCGGGTTAGATACTGCCGAACCGGATATGACGTATGCTTGTAATCCCAGCACTCAGGAGGTAGAGGAAGGGAGATCAGGAGCTGTTATCCTCGGCTGCATAATGAGTTTGAGGCCAGGCTGGGCTACGCTAGACTCTGTGTAGAACCAAACCAAACCAAACCAACCGACCCACCAAGGCAGGTTGGAGCTTTCAGTAGGCGGCTGCACTGCTTCTCCCCAGTACCTTCTCAGAAATGCTGTCCACGGCTGGCTCCAGTGCCTCCTCAGAAATGCTATCCACGGCTGGCTCCAGTGCCTCTTGTATTGGTCTGTGGGAGAGAGAGTAAAGCCAGACAGATTTTGGCTTCATTTTCCAGTATACTTTGTCCTGTATCCTGTGGAAGAGAGGGACTTTCGGGGACTTCCAAGCTCAGAACTTCTTCTGTGACCCAGCAACTTTGTTCAGAGAGCTCTGGGAGCCGTGAGTGCACGAGGCTACCGAGCCATCGGACACTTGAGCAGCATCATAGGACCTGCAGAGTCGGGAACAGAATGGATTCCCTTTGGTCACTATCCTCCTTTTGGAATACACTATACAAGCAGGGCTATTTCCAGTAATGGTTAGGGTACTGAGGTAGATGGGAGAGCAGGTAGACAAGGAAGGACCTACTCTTCCTTCCTGCCAGAACCCTGCCAGTTGCTTGTATAGGGCTCCAGGCATGAGGCTCTTTGCCACCCAGGGCTCAGCGTGACCTGGTCCTGCTGTGCAGCAGTGACAGCTGTGGGCAAGTGACATTAGCCTGGAGAGGAGTGACTGTGTCTGACAAAACAACCAGTACTCAGTGCAGACTTAGCGTTCACACGGGCCCTCTACTCTTTCCTTCATTTCTTGTTGCTGACTTAACACAGGATTTTCTTCGTTGTCCTGCTTGAAATCTAACTCTAAATCTGCATGCACCTTGAAAATTTCCACATCTGTGTGTCCCTGAGATTTGGTCTAGTAACTCACTGCCACCTTCCCTCCTCACATTCCCAGGTTGTTGTGGATGTGGAGAGGGAAGGAGGGAGGGTGGAAAGGAGGTTTTTCACTGTGAAGAGCTAGCAGTGTTGGTGTGCTCTCACAGCAGTCACTAGTTAGGCTGTGGGGGCGCTCTGGGCTTCACAAAGTTCTCTAAGTTTCTAAGACTTCTCCCTTGCAAAAGCTGGGGAGTCAGTTCTACTGAGAAGGTAAGGTAGAGGCTGGCAGATCTCTGAATTCAAGGCTAGCCTGGTCTACATAGTGAGTCTGCATAGTAGTCAGGTAGCTCTAGATGCCCGACTCAAAGAAGTCTTTTCTGTCACTAAAATACATACTGGTTTTGGCTTCAAGTTCTTAAATAGAAACTTTAGTGGGTTATGTAAATATTTCCACCATCGTGTTCTCTGAGTGACCAGAGCAGTAGAGTCTCAAGGGTGGCTTAGGTTGTAAACATCTCTGCTGCTCAAGGTTGGTGCTCTTGCCCCTGAGCGCACAAGTCAGAAATTGTTCTGGATGCCGCCTGAAGTCACAGCTCCATTCAGAGGCTGTCACAGTGTTCCCTTGCACAGAAGAGAAAGCCAGGTCACTTTGGCAGTGCCTATGCCCCTCCCTTCCCCTCCGGAGAAATGATGGCCTCTGTGGCGGGAATGACAGAGCCTGTTCAAGAAGTTATCGTCAGGGTGGGTGCTGGTACCATATAGTCAACATGTACGACCTGGGAGGCGGGGGTGCGGAGTCACTAATCTTCGAATTAGGTAGGTAATGACAACTTCCCTGAAGGGCAAGAATTTCAACAGGTCACATGCCACCATTCCTAATAGAAGTCTCTGGAGTTGCTGTCTAGGCAACTGGAATCATCTAGCTATTCTGGAGAGGTGTGTGTTAGAGAGACTCTTCTTTTGCCTTTCAGGATCTGAGCTGCCTCTTTGAACTGTACTTGGAGCCCCTTCAGAACGAGACCTTTCTTACCCAAGATGAGGTAAATGGCAAACACCTCCCTTCTGCCTCTCAGCCTCTTTAACAATTTAAGATCACAAAATGATGCTCTCACCTTCAGCGTTTATACACAAGAACCACAGGAAAAAACAAAACTCTTTTTTTTTTTCTTATTAAGATTAAGATATCATTGTGCTGTATCTTGGCTGGCCTGGAACTATGTAGACCAGGCTGACCTTGAATTCACAGAGATCTGCCAGCCTCTACCTCCCCAGTGCCAGGATTGAAGACCTATGCCATCCTGCCTGACGTGAAAACAGCACGTTTTATTTAAGTTTGTAACTTTGCTTTGAGCTGTATCTCTTAGCTACCTATGGCTTCATGTTGCCCATGGATTGCAGGCTGGATACAAGAGTCCTGGAAAACAGCCGTAAATTCCTAATGATCACTTACCCACGTCCAACACTTCAGAAAGTCTTGTGTGTACCCTCTGTTCGAGAAATCACATATTTACAAAGGCAGAAGGATGATTTTTTTTTCAGGAAGTATGGCTGAAGTTACTTTTCAGTACATCAGTTATTAATATTAAATCATAGGAATTAGCTTTTTTCTAATTTTTACTTTCCCTGATTTTTTAAAATTCCAAATCCACTTAAGAAGTAACCTTGGAAGTGTGGAGTTGTAGGGAGATGGAGTTGCGTCTCTCTGGGTGTAGACTATACCCTACGACTATGTTCTGTAAAGACTGCTTTTGCCTGTGTCTAGGGGCGTGCACCTATCGTATTGGGGCTGAGGGAGCCTAGCTTATCCTGGCCACACTTCTCACGCCCAACCCTTTATGTAGATGGAGTCACTTTTTGGGAGCTTGCCAGAGATGCTGGAATTTCAAAAGGTGTTCCTGGAGACTCTGGAGGATGGGATCTCCGCTTCCTCAGACTTTAGTGTCCTGGAAACCCCCTCACAGTTTCGGGTAAGTATTTTGAATTTGGCTTTAAAGCAAATGTGGGTGGGTAGGGTGTAAAGTTCTCCCCTCTGTAGGCGAATTCAGTGTTTGGTTGCACTGCCTTCCCGGGGGTGTGGAGAGGAGGCTTCTGGGGCGACTGTGTTCAGGGGTCAGCAGTCTGGATCGCCTGACTGCTCAGCAGAGCTACCCCACTGACTTTCCAGAACGGTAGTGGAGAAACTTCCTTTGACGCAAGAACAGCTCCCCTGCGCTGGGAGCCTCTCTTAGGAGGTCTTGGGAAACTGGGCTGGAGAATGTGAATTTCAGATGGCTATCAGGCAACCTTGTCCCTTGTGAAGGAGTCATTGTAAGGACCGTGGCTGATGGGAATGACGTTCTTCCAGAGGTGAGAGGGAGGCAGTAGAAAGGAGGTTAGAAGCAGACAGTAGGAACGGTGATTCATCCCAACCATGGAGTAGGTCGCTCTGAGAGTCTCCGTACCTCCACTCCTTAAACCAACGGTTCCCAACCAGTTGGTTGCGACCCCTTTGGGGACCTAGTGACTCTTTCACAGGGGTTGCCTAAGACCATGGAAAATATCAGGTTGGGAACCATGCCTTAGACCATTTGTAGTGAGATCCAACAGAGCCATCTAAAGGTCCAGGGCAATGCCCAGCCTGTTCTCCACCAGGACTGACAGGGCAGTTCCGACGGTGGGCAGAAGCACAGGGAGACAGGGCTGACTTGACTTTCTCTCCTCCCTTCTAGAAACTGCTGTTCTCTCTCGGAGGCTCTTTCCTCTACTACGCAGATCACTTTAAACTGTACAGTGGATTCTGCGCCAACCACATTAAAGTACAGAAGGTCCTAGAGCGAGGTGAGTTGCTTATACGCATTATAGTTCCTTTTTTAAACCGTCGATAAAGGGCGGGGCTGTATCCAGCAAGGAAGGAGTTAAATGTAGTTTTCATGGTTTGTCCTCCTCTCTTGACCTTGAAAGTCAAGGAGAGAGGGAGAGTTTTCACTGTTTGCAGCAATGGTGGCCTCGTGGCCGTGGGCAGGTGGGTTCCAAGCTTTGCCCTGTGTCACTCTGCTTTTTTTTTTTTCCTGTAAAATCATACAGCCACAAGGCTTGGATGAGTGGAGAATGCATACTGCTTTTCCCCCCTACAATTCTGTTAACTTTCTTAGGCCTGGGCGCTATTACAAAGCAAAATCCCCACCATCAACCTTCCAGGAAGCACATATTCAGGTGGTTTTTCTGCTGGAACTGGGAAACACTGCCCCCTAGAGGCTGCCCACTTTCCCACTGTCAGGAAGGTTATGTGGCCTCTTTCATGGAGCATGTGGAGAGGTTTCTTCTATAATCTTGGGTTTAACATCTCTACTGAGGCAGTTTAAATCCATTTGGTTTAAATGCAGAACTTCACAGTATCCCAGAAATTTCAAATTAAAAAAAAAAGCCAACCCAAAAAACAAAAATAAAACACAAGCAAACAGTTTTTTGGAATGCTTCGAGCTAGCCAAATAGCCAAATCCATCTTCTCTGGCTGCTTCCAGTGAGGGACTGAGTACACTTGCACTTCTTCACACATGGGTGGTCACAGTGAAACAAAAACACTGAGTCCCACTTGTCCTTTGCCATAAAGATGAGGGGTCACCCGGATACCTACACGGTCTGGCGATCGGTGTCATCTGTGTGCTGCTGACTTTACCCTTGAGATAACCTAAATGAGGGCACTTCTTCATCCAAACCAGTTGGGCTCTGAATAGCTGGCCTGCTCATGGCAAACATGGACACCTGGTGTGATGGCCGGCATGTCCACTGCCCTGTCACATGTGCCTGTCATAACACTGACATGGGATAGGGGTTACAGGTCACTTGGAGTTGTGTGGTGAAGGCTTCAAAGGTGGGGTGACACGACTTCCCATAAGTGTATGGAGTAAGTGCTAGAGGGTTAATGGTTCTCTTAGAATTGAAGCCCATCTTTAGGCCACCTAGAACAATCCCAGTAAGCTACCTTCACTTGCAGGCTCTGTCCGTGGCGTGACAAAGACACTTGCTATTCTTTTCTACTCTGGTACATGTAACTGTGTACTTGACCCACGGATGCCCTGGGCTTTATTATCGGGTGGCATTAGGACTGTGGCAGTATGTAAACCCCACTGGAAGATAACATAACACAGTTTAACTCATCCCGCCACGCTCTCCTAAGGATCTTCTATCCGTTGGTTGCAGCTAAAACCGACAGAGCTTTCAAGGCTTTTCTGGACGCGCGGAACCCCACGAAGCAGCACTCCTCCACGCTGGAGTCGTATCTCATCAAGCCTGTTCAGAGAGTGCTCAAGTATCCTCTGCTCCTCAAGGAGCTCGTGTCCCTGACTGACCATGAGAGTGAAGAACACTATCACCTGACAGGTAAGGCTGGAAGGAGGCTGCCTGCATTCACCAGCCGGCCACGAGTGCTAGCTGGATGCCATAGCTCTCCCCTACCAATCCCCAGTACTGTAACCGCTCATCTTGGTTAGAGCTTCTACGTAAGAAAAAGGCACAACATAGCCAGCCCTCCTACAGGGTGCTCAATGTAGACTGTAACTCACAGAGCTATGTCTCCCTCCTCTTCTGAGTGCTGGCACTACACTTGGCTTACAGGGGATCTCGCAGTGAGGCGGCTCTTTACTAAATTGGTCAGGAGGGATGATTTGGTTTAAAATGTTAAAATAATGTAGTTTAGGTCTAGTGAGTTGAAGTAGAAGACCACGGTCACTTGGCTAGTGAAGACTGTTGTAAGAAAGCTTAACTGAGTCTCCCTGTACTCTGTGGCCTTGGCTGGGCTACAGCTAATGTTCACGCTTGCTACATGGGGTGCCACCTTGTGGAGATCACTGAGCAGTGCTCAGATCCGGCGACAGGCATCCAGTGGCAGTGATACCTTAGTGGCTGGTGGCTCCCAAGGGGATGGCTGCAATGACTGGCCTGAGGAACGGTTTGACAATAGTACCCAGGCCCTGGAGATGAGAGCTAAGTGTCCCCTAGGCTCAGAGAGAGTGATTTGTTTTCCACATGTTAAAGCTAGCAGGTCTAGTTGGGCCACAACAAAATTCCCAAACAGAAGCAGGGTTAGTTGCACTGAGAATAATCACTGGGAAGAATGGAAGTCAAACTCGTTTTTCCAATGTATCATAACCTTGGCATCATAACTAATTAAGGCCAGGAATTTTTACATGATTGCTAAACTGTACAAGTAAATGACATAAATTTCAATTCATCCCTTGTCCCTCATGTGTTCCTTGCCCAAGTTGTGGACAGAGAGCAGAGAGCAAGTATAAATGCAAACAACCGAACTTGCAGTTGGGTATTCGTGATTCAGACACTGGGAGTATTGTGCTTTCCCCTGAGCTGGGGAACCCAACTCTGGGCCGATGCGTTTGAAGCAGGTTTTTGAGGTGTTTGAGCCTCACCTGCTGCCCTCTGATGTTTTAACTGAGCAACTGGACTGGATTCCTAACGTGCCAGGTAGTTGTAGAGGAGACACTGAGTGGAAGAGCAGTTTCCCCGAGGCCGGACATGTTGGGTTGAATTCCGGTGCCACTACTTCCTTTCCTCTAGAACTCTGTTTTCTCTTCTGTGATCAGTGTTGGTTGCAGTCATTGTGTACATATGTAGCTGGGCTGAGGTTAGCTTTATTAATGGCACTTTTCAGTCTCCTCATTTCTGGGAGAATTCGAGGTAGAAGACAGTCTGACTACCCTTGATTAGAATACCTGCATTAAATGGGCTGTCCCTCCATCAGGTCACCATTAGCTGAGAGAGGGACTCCCATGCTGGCATTTGATGGGATTTAGGATAAGCAAGCATACTTTTATTTTTCAGAAGCTCTAAAGGCCATGGAAAAAGTAGCCAGTCACATCAATGAGATGCAGAAGATCTACGAGGACTATGGGACGGTGTTTGACCAGCTGGTAGCGGAGCAGAGTGGCACAGAGAAGGAGGTCTGTGGGGGCTTTGGACTGAGAGAGCAGCTTCATGCCTGGGTGGACGAGCTTAGGGCGGCTCCCTCCAGAGCAGCTACTTTGTTAGACTTCCCTGGGGCAGACAAAGCCGCTTTCACTCTTAAAATATAAAGTAATTATATATAGTTCATAGAAATGTAATGAAAAAATGTATTAAAGGAGTCTCACAGTGTAACAGTGTCACGTTAGCATTGTACAAAGGCAATAGAAGCACCACTTAGCCGGCTTCTCCCCACCTCCCTTCTTTCCTATGAGAGTGGAGTTGTAGGTTCAGAAACTAGAACTCGGGGAAGGCTGGGCTTGGGGATGGAGGGAGGAAGGAGCCCAGCATGTGGGTAAAATACAGGGCTTGTTCCCTTCCGGTCCCCGTTCTGTTTTGGCACTGGGTATGAGTGATTTACCTGAGAACTCAAGCAGACCCAGTGACCACTGACGTCCTGTTCTTTATGCATTTTTCATTTTTTGTATGGTTCTAAATGTAGAACATATGTAAGAAGTAAGGAGTGGCAGGAATTGAAAAGAGACACAGGACCCCCCCCCATTTTTAAATTTAGGTCAGTTGGGTGTATTTTATTAGCAGCCCTATGTGGTTACCTGAAGTAAACGCTAACATGGACTCCTTAGATTAGCATGGCTGCTGTGGCAGCATTGCCACCTATGTAAGTGTGTACTAAAGCAAACAACCACCCCTCCTATTAGTTAACAGTCCTGAAATCCAAGCTATTGGGAATGCCGAGGCAGAACTGCAGTATCAAAGCCTGCCCATGTTTCAGGGTAAGTTCAAGGCCAGCCTAAGAAATTTAGAAAAACCCGGTCTCAAAACAGAAAATAAAAAGAGGCCCAGGCCAAGGATGTAGCTCAGTGGTGACGCCCTGGTCCAGCAGGCAGGAAGCCATAATCATCCCTGTCACTAGTGGAGGTGCAGCTTGATAAGCTCACACTTCCAGACTTCCACCACTCCACACTGTGCTGATGGGGACTTATAAGTAAAACATGTACATTTTAGCAATGGGCACATGTAATACAATTCTGTGTCTAACATCAAAGAATTCATTCCGGGGTTCCCACATCTTTGTTTCCTATCTTTACAATGTAGGTAACAGAGCTGTCCATGGGGGAACTTCTGATGCACTCTACAGTTTCCTGGTTGAATCCGTTCCTGTCTCTGGGAAAAGCCAGGAAGGACATTGAGCTCACAGTGTTTGGTTGGTACTCCTTTCAGAAGTGCTAACAGTAGCAAAAAGCTTGACTAACACTACCGTTCTTGCTGATTCCTAGTTTGGGGGAGTTGGGAAGATGCTGCTAGGGGAAGCACCTCACAAGGTCGTTTGGAAACCTGCTGTCTAAACAGTGCTACATTTCAAACCCTCTTCCTTCTCACTCAGAAGCGGGAAAGCACGTAGGTAGTATGTTCTTGTTGAGACCTAAATGCCATGGCCTCAGCTGTCAGTAGAACACTGGATAAGCAATGCCAGGACCTGCTTTCCTAGTCAGGACTGGCTGTGGGTTCAAGTGAGACAGGGAAAGCAGGTGTTGATGCAGTTAATGCAGTTAATGCAGTGGGATTTCAGAGGTAGGAATCCGAAGGACTTTGTTCTCAGAAAGCACCCAGCTCTAATTTAACCTTGGAGGAGTTTGCAGAGAGTAACAAGACCTTTCTTTTTCTTTAACTCTTTTTAGTTTTTAAGAGAGCTGTCATACTGGTTTATAAAGAAAACTGCAAGCTGAAAAAGAAACTGGTAAGAACAATGACTTAATTAATGCTGCCTTTTCATAGTCCTCCTGTGTTGTACTGAAAGGCTTGCTAAGAATCATGGCCTCACTGTCCAACAAAACGTAACGCCATCTGTCTTACTCTGTTACACTTTATTATAAAGCACTTACAAATAAATAAAAACATCATACCCCAAGTCTACACAGCTCGATGAACTTCCAGTTAGAATAGCATTAGGAATAGGAACTGCAGAACTTCATCGTAAACTTACACACTCAGTGCTGACTCATGTAACCACCATCAAAATCGACAAAATTAGAACTAGAAAAACAATTAGATTTCTATCCTCTTCATAACTTGAGTATATTTCTTGCATTCAGTCCTTCCTCACCCCCTGTGGCTTAGCCTTTCCTGTTTTCTTCATGTTCTATTGTACCCAAATGTTCATTTGTATACATATATATGTATGAACATATACACATGTACAAATGCTGGCTGGCTGGATTCTGCATATGAAGAGCGTGGCACCCCTGTCCCACGTTTTCCTTACCCACTCATCTTTTGATGGATGATTAGTTTGGCCCCACTTCTTTGCTACAGTGAATAAAGCAGCAAGAAACATGGGAGTGCAAAATCTCTGTGATGGGCTATTGAGTTCTCTGCACACAGCCCAGAAGTGGAATAGCTGTCCATTTACTTTAAGAGATGTTAGGACAGACACCTACATGAGGCCAACACAGAACAATTTTTAGCCCCTGAAAATAATAGTACACACGATTCCATACACACAGAGGGCTACAATGTTTTGGCTTTAAAATAATTTTTATTTTGATTCAAAAAGTCAAGACCCAAACAAAACTCCAAGCATTAGATCAGAACGTTGTCATGGATACCATAAGCCACCAGCAGGAACTGGAGACTGCATGCAGGAAGACAAGGCTGCCTTCCTTGCAGAGAGAGGGAGCCTTGTGTTCCATGAACTCTCACTTTGGCACAGTCCCAGACCCAAGAATGGGAGGTCTTTGAGAACTGGGTGTGTACCTGGTTTCTATGCATCTTAGACACCCACGAGAGTCCTGCACACATACCAAGATACCTCTGCTCACTGTACAACACACAACTGTAACCTCTTCCTGGTGGTCTCTCTCGTTGCAGCCCTCGAATTCCCGGCCTGCTCACAACTCTGCTGACTTGGACCCATTTAAATTCCGCTGGTTGATCCCCATATCTGCGCTTCAAGTTAGACTGGGGAACACGGCAGGTAAACGCTTTGGGGAATGCAATGACAAGAAACATTTCCATGTGCTTTTCATTCCTGTGGGGTGAAGAATAAGACTTACCTGTTGATAAGATTTCTGGCAAGAACAATTTATTTGAGCTCATGGGTTTGGGGCAGCCTGGTACATTGTAACAGGAGCATGTGCTGGCAGACATCTGTTCACTTAGTGGTGGACAGGAAGCAGAGGATGACAGGAAGTGGGTGACAGCCTTAGTGATTAAGAGCACACCTTCTCTGATCTGCCATCCTCCCCCTAGGTCCCAGTCTTACAGCCGCCACCCCTTCTTCCCCTAGGCTAGCCACTAGGTCTTGAGTGCATGGGCCTTGGGGACATCTTCAAACCATTGCACCTGGGGTCATTTTTGCATAGGGGTATTTTACTTTTTAGACAGAGAAAATGAGAACTGGGTTGGCTTTCTTCACAGTCTTTGGAAGAAGCCAAGTGGCACTGGATGGCCTTTTATGGCCTCTGCATTGTTTCTTCACTTTTATCGTCAACAACTGTCAACCATTTCCTTTTTGCTGCAGGTTTTGATATCCTAAAACAAAGTTCCACAAATTTATATTATATGAACTTAGATGTATTAGAAATTCCTTAATATTAAGAATACTGCAAATAAACAAAGAACCCCTTTGACTGAACAATGTTCCAAGGATCTTCTACAATAACTGGCAGCGAGAGCCTTTGGTGAGAAAGACCCACAGGTTTATGTGCCAGAGGTGCTTATGGTTCTAAGAACGTGCCTGCATGGGACAGGGGTGGGGCTGCTCTGCCATCTCAAGTTCCTGAGCTAATCCTCTTGTTCAAGAGGAGCAAGGATCTGGAACTAAGGAGCTGAGGCAAAGTGCCTACCACAGATTCAAGGACAGCCTGGGCTACAGCGTGAGATCCACACACACAACAGAAGCAAAACAAACAGCATAATCTACCACCCAGGAAGACAAATGGGCACCTCCAAGGAGGGGTGGAGAATTCCAGCCCAAGCTCTGTAGCTACTTGTTACTATCTCGGTGTGCTGTGGATGAAAAGGAAGAGAGGACCTCGGGAGTTTTGAATGGTTACTACCCCAAGTATCCTCAACTGTAGATTTTGGCAACCTTGTGGACTCTTGTTTCCACTTTCTTTTACCCAGGGACTGAAAACAATTCCACCTGGGAGCTGATTCATACCAAGTCAGAAATTGAAGGACGGCCAGAGACCATCTTTCAACTGTGCTGCAGGTATTTCTCTTGACACAGGATGAAGATTTAATTATGTCCCTTTAAAAGGGGAGTTTAGGGACTGGAGAGATGGTTAAGCTAGGAGCCCTTGCTGCTCTTCCCCAGGAATATTCCTTCTTTTCTTCCCCCAGTGACAGCGAGAGCAAAACCAGCATCGTTAAGGTGATCCGTTCTATTCTGAGAGAGAACTTCAGGCGACACATAAAGAGTGAGTTACCAATGGAGAAGACATGTAAGGACCGGCTGGTACCTCTTAAGAACCGAGTTCCTGTTTCAGCCAAATTAGGTGAGAATTTTGTCAGCCCCGTGTTCCAATGAAGAAAACATCATGAGGTTGTATACAGCTATAACTGAATCCATTGATGATCAAGGGCCTTTGCTTCCTCTGAGGGTTCCTAGTCCTAGATTTCCTGAAAGTCAGTACTTACTTTGGATCACAAGACTGGATCTACTCACTCTTATTCGATCACTGACAGCAGGTCATCAGCCTAGATTATACTGTTCTTAATCTTTTTGCCTACTTTCCAAATTTAGCATTTTGTTTCTTCCTTTAAAATTTAATTTTTTCTAGTGGTGCTAGGGATTGAACTCAGGACCTTTGGATAGATGCTAGGTAGGCCTTCTACCACTGAGCTAGATCCCTAAATTCTTTGTAATCTTATAGGGCACACACAGTCTCCTGCTCCCTTCTCCCCACTCACCACACCAATGCGATCTTTCCACATCTGCATATATTC